>NC_042618.1:483009958-483134958 GCF_901001135.1 Rhinatrema bivittatum | reverse complement strand
TACCAATGGCAAACGTAACGGGATCAGAGGAGGGTCCGACCAGAGGCCCCCTTCGCAGGTGCACCAGCACTTGGTACTGTGCTCCTGGAACCAGATTCTCAATAATGCTGCTACTCAAATTCACCTGCAAAAGAGCGAGGGCATGAGAGAGGTCAGACCCTGTGGGGAGGAGGAGACGTCTGGGATGCCAAGGTTGGATTGTGCAAGTCTAATAAGTTTGGGGCACATCCCCTGGCCTTTCATTTCCCTTCCCCACTCCCACACACGATGTTTCTCTGCCTGATAAGCACAATAAGTCTCTCCGATTCTTGCAAGGGCTGTTTCAGTTGCATCCAGGTCTTGGCTCACTCAGTCCTTGCTCCCAGAATATGCCCAGCCTGGGTGCAATAGGTACAAAAAGTCTTAAGACCTGCAACAGCAACAGGACCTACACTTTATGTGATTTTGATGCCCGATCCTGTCAGAGATCGCATAACTCACCCCAGCACTAATATCTACCAGAACCCGAAAACGAATGAATTCCACGGGCACAAATTATGAAAAGAATACTGCCCCGCCTATCCCGGGCGCCAGGTATGGGAAACGTACCGCTCCTCCTATCCTGGGCGCCAGGTATGGGAAACGTACCGCTCCTCCTATCCTGGGCGCCAGGTATGGGAAACGTACCGCTCCTCCTATCCTGGGCGCCAGGTATGGGAAACGTACCGCTCCTCCTATCCCGGGCGCCAGGTATGGGAAACGTACAGCTCCTCCTATCCCGGGCGCGAGGTATGGGAAACGTACCGCTCCTCCTATCCTGGGCGCCAGGTATGGGAAACGTACAGCTCCTCCTATCCCGGGCGCCAGGTATGGGAAACGTACAGCTCCTCCTATCCTGGGCGCCAGGTATGGGAAACGTACCGCTCCTCCTATCCTGGGCGCCAGGTATGGGAAACGTACAGCTCCTCCTATCCTGGGCGCCAGGTATGGGAAACGTACCGCTCCTCCTATCCCGGGCGCCAGGTATGGGAAACGTACAGCTCCTCCTATCCCGGGCGCCAGGTATGGGAAACGTACCGCTCCTCCTATCCCGGGCGCCAGGTATGGGAAACGTACCGCTCCTCCTATCCCGGGCGCCAGGTATGGGAAACGTACAGCTCCTCCTATCCCGGGCGCCAGGTATGGGAAACGTACCGCTCCTCCTATCCCGGGCGCCAGGTATGGGAAACGTACCGCTCCTCCTATCCCGGGTGCCAGGTATGGGAAACGTACCGCTCCTCCTATCCCGGGCGCCAGGTATGGGAAACGTACAGCTCCTCCTATCCCGGGCGCCAGGTATGGGAAACGTACCGCTCCTCCTATCCCGGGCGCCAGGTATGGGAAACGTACCGCTCCTCCTATCCCGGGCGCCAGGTATGGGAAACGTACAGCTCCTCCTATCCCGGGCGCCAGGTATGGGAAACGTACCGCTCCTCCTATCCCGGGCGCCAGGTATGGGAAACGTACCGCTCCTCCTATCCCGGGCGCCAGGTATGGGAAACGTACCGCTCCTCCTATCCCGGGTGCCAGGTATGGGAAACGTACGGCTCCTCCTATCCCGGGTGCCAGGTATGGGAAACGTACCGCTCCTCCTATCCCGGGTGCCAGGTATGGGAAACGTACGGTTCCTCCTATCCCGGGCGCCAGGTATGGGAAACGTACCGCTCCTCCTATCCCGGGCGCCAGGTATGGGAAACGTACCGCTCCTCCTATCCCGGGCGCCAGGTATGGGAAACGTACCGCTCCTCCTATCCCGGGCGCCAGGTATGGGAAACGTACGGCTCCTCCTATCCCGGGCGCCAGGTATGGGAAACGTACCGCTCCTCCTATCCCGGGCGCCAGGTATGGGAAACGTACCGCTCCTCCTATCCCGGGCGCCAGGTATGGGAAACGTACGGCTCCTCCTATCCCGGGCGCCAGGTATGGGAAACGTACCGCTCCTCCTATCCCGGGCGCCAGGTATGGGAAACGTACGGCTCCTCCTATCCCGGGCGCCAGGTATGGGAAACGTACGGCTCCTCCTATCCCGGGCGCCAGGTATGGGAAACGTACCGCTCCTCCTATCCCGGGCGCCAGGTATGGGAAACGTACCGCTCCTCCTATCCCGGGCGCCAGGTATGGGAAACGTACCGCTCCTCCTATCCCGGGCGCCAGGTATGGGAAACGTACGGCTCCTCCTATCCCGGGCGCCAGGTATGGGAAACGTACGGCTCCTCCTATCCCGGGCGCCAGGTATGGGAAACGTACGGCTCCTCCTATCCCGGGCGCCAGGTATGGGAAACGTACGGCTCCTCCTATCCCGGGCGCCAGGTATGGGAAACGTACCGCTCCTCCTATCCCGGGCGCCAGGTATGGGAAACGTACGGCTCCTCCTATCCCGGGCGCCAGGTATGGGAAACGTACGGCTCCTCCTATCCCGGGCGCCAGGTATGGGAAACGTACCGCTCCTCCTATCCCGGGCGCCAGGTATGGGAAACGTACCGCTCCTCCTATCCCGGGCGCCAGGTATGGGAAACGTACCGCTCCTCCTATCCCGGGCGCCAGGTATGGGAAACGTACGGCTCCTCCTATCCCGGGCGCCAGGTATGGGAAACGTACGGCTCCTCCTATCCCGGGCGCCAGGTATGGGAAACGTACGGCTCCTCCTATCCCGGGCGCCAGGTATGGGAAACGTACGGCTCCTCCTATCCCGGGCGCCAGGTATGGGAAACGTACCGCTCCTCCTATCCCGGGCGCCAGGTATGGGAAACGTACCGCTCCTCCTATCCCGGGCGCCAGGTATGGGAAACGTACCGCTCCTCCTATCCCGGGCGCCAGGTATGGGAAACGTACCGCTCCTCCTATCCCGGGCGCCAGGTATGGGAAACGTACCGCTCCTCCTATCCCGGGCGCCAGGTATGGGAAACGTACGGCTCCTCCTATCCCGGGCGCCAGGTATGGGAAACGTACGGCTCCTCCTATCCCGGGCGCCAGGTATGGGAAACGTACGGCTCCTCCTATCCTGGGTGCCATTTAGGCTCCTAATTCCACTAAGCTCTAAATTCGGTGGCTCCAGAGTCTGTTGGGGGAGCTTCTGGCTTTTCAGAATCTAAAGTCAGGTATGGCTCATGCTTTAGAGTTAAGGCTACCACCCAGGAAAAAGATCTAGGTGTCATAGTGGATAATAGTTTAAAATCGCCGGCTCAGTGTGCTGCAGCAGTCAAAAAGCAAACAGAATATCGCTCTATGGTGAGACTGCACCTTGAATACTGTGTACAATTCTGGTCGCCACATCTCAAAAAAGATATAGCTCTGATGGAGAAGGTACAGAGAAGGGCAACCAAAATGATAAAAGGGATGGAACAGCTCCCCTATGAGGAAAGGCTGAAGAGGTTAGGGCTGTTCAGCTTGGAGAAGAGACGGCTGAGGGGGGATATGATAGAGGTGTTTAAGATCATGAGAGGTCTAGAACGGGTAGATGTGACTCGGTTATTTACTCTTTCAAATAATAGAAGGACTAGGGGGCACTCCATGAAGTTAGCATGGGGCACATTTAAGACTAATCGGAGAAAGTTCTTTTTCACTCAACGCACAATAAAGCTCTGGAATTTGTTGTCAGAGGATGTGGTTAGTGCAGTTAGTGTAGCTGGGTTCAAAAAAGGATTGGATAAGTTCTTGGAGGAGAAGTCCATTACCTGCTATTAATCAATTATACTTAGGGAATAGCCACTGCTATTAATTGCATCAGTAGCACGGGATCTTCTTAGTGTTTGGGTAATTGCCAGGTTCCTGTGGCCTGGTTTGGCCTCTGTTGGAAACAGGATGCTGGGCTTGATGGACCCTTGGTCTGACCCAGCATGGCAATTTCTTATGAACATAAAAAGCGGCTGGCAATGGAAGTGGTGTTAGGGTGGGAGCTTAGTAGGGATTTTAGCACCAGGCACCTAACCTAGGGGGTCTTTTACTAAACTGCAGTATTTTCTCTGGAGAAGCAAAATACCAACAGGGACAAAGGTAAGTCCTTGACCGGACAGTAATATTATAAACATGGCAGTGCCAAACCCAGGGGCATAGGGAGCACTAGCCTACCAGGGATATGTTGGTAAGTGTTGGAGCGGAGTGGGCTAAGATGGGGGCAGTTGGAGTCCGGGGGGGGCCCCAGCCACAGACTGCTTACATTTGTTGGCTTTGACCACCTCAGGGGGCAGCTGGGGGGGTGACATAAGATACGTAAGAGACTCCTGGGGGATGACTACATTTGAGTGATGGATACTTTGGGTCGCTATTTATATTCTGCGGATTACGACATAGGAAAAGTCAAAAATACATTTCAAACAGTATAATAAACAACAAATTAAAATAAAGTATTAAACATAGGTGACTTCAGCTGAGACAAAGAGTGAGTGATGATTAATTGCAGCCTGAAGCAAGGCCTGTAAGTGCTGTGCCCAGGAGCACTGGGACGTGTGTTTAGCACCCGGAGCTCCCGAGGAAAGTTCTCTATGATTCCAGAGTCACAGCCAACGTCCCAGGAAATGACTCAGCTTGCGATGTGTCAGGCAAACTACTTTATTTTATTTACATTAAATTAGCTAGTGATGAACTGCTTTGCATCTCATTACCATGTTTGCCTTAGGCGGACAATAACATGCCGTATTAATTAAATGAATCCCTTAGGAACTTAAATCTAGCCAAATGAATAGCACAGGAGTGGGCAGCTCCGGTCCTTGAGTGCCACCTGACAATCGGGTTTTCAGGATATCCACAAGGAATATGCATGAAATGCATCAGCATACAGTGAAGGGGGTGAATGCAAATGCATCTCCTGAATTTTCAGTGTGGATATCTCGTACACCCAAGCAGGCCTACTCCTAGAACAGCTAGCCTACATTTATGTGAATTTTCAGCTGAAAAATGAACATCGGGGCCTGAATGCAGGCAGGAGTTGAGGCCTTTTGGTATTGGATACCTGGGTACAATACTGGCGCTCCAGCCGCTGGCTCTCCTTCTGTTTCTGGCAGGTCAGTGAGAGCACAGACACAACGCTCTCAGTGCTGTTCTCCTGGGAACCCTTCCAGGACACGGACGCGGTGGAGGAGCTCAGGACCCGCACCGTTACTTCTTGTGGCTTCTCACTCAGCTCTTCCAACCATTCTCCAGTGGGACCTACGCAAATCAAAGAGGGAGAAGCTGATATCATCCTGCTCTTTCCTGTACTCTCTCATTCCTTGGGAATAAAATGGGGAATTTATGGGGAAGTAATCCAACTCTCCACACTGGGGCAAACCCCATGGGTATATTTTACCCTCGGACTTTCCACCTATAATCAAAATTATGCAGCCAGTTTTGCCCCCAGAAAATTAGATGCAGAGATTTCTGCCTTCTTACACTGGGTGTAATCTTTTAGTTGGAAACAATAACGTAACTTTAAAATGAGCAGGTGCGCTCTTATATGCATGAATTTTATATCGTGCGTGCATAATATAAATATAAATATATAAATATAAAACATGCCTAGCACTCGTATGTGTGCTCCTAACTGTAAGCAGTTACACGAGGAAATGTTATTCGCGGGTCTTTCCTTAGGACTTGTGTGTGTCAACACCGTCATTTTATAACATGCGTGTGTGAAGAAAGTAACCAGTTCAACCAGTTAGTCCACCAATTTGACCAGTCTATCTCTAGGTCCTCAAGACCCCTCTGGTTCTTCAGCCTTTACTCCCCCACATTTACCCAGACCCCTCATCCTGTCAGTATTTGACTATAATGAGTTTTATTCTGACTTACACCTGATAAAGGGCAGAAGTAAATATGCTCAGGTCTCAGCCCTTCATGCGCTGTATTCGCTGGTTATAAAATCAGGATTTTTGCACGTAAATATTGGCCCCGTCCCAGAACACTCCTGACTTGTCCTTATTACACCCTTTTTTTTAACGCGATCAAAGATATCCAAGCATCGGTACTTGCGTGCGTATGTGTGAGGTTTATAAAACAGCCTTAGTGCATGTAAGGAGTTAGTTACAGAGATTGACTGAATGTTCCTAAATGGATTTTCAGGAGCTTAAAACTGTGGACCCCAGCTAATGATGCACATTATCATTCATATAACACGGAAGCACGGTGGCTGGGTGACATTATCATTCATATAACACGGAAGCACGGTGGCTGGGTGACATTATCATTCATATAACACGGAAGCACGGTGGCTGGGTGACATTATCATTCATATGACACGGAAGCACGGTGGCTGGGTGACATTATCATTCATATAACACGGAAGCACGGGGGCTGGGTGACATTATCATTCATATAACGTGGAAGCACGGGGGCTGGGTGACATTATCATTAATATAACACGGAAGCACGGTGGCTGGGTGACATTATCATTCATATAACACGGAAGCACGGTGGCTGGGTGACATTATCATTAATATGACACGGAAGCACGGTGGCTGGGTGACATTATCATTCATTTGACACGGAAGCACGGGGGCTGGGTGACATTATCATTCATATGACACGGAAGCACGGTGGCTGGGTGACATTATCATTAATATGACACGGAAGCACGGTGGCTGGGTGACATTATCATTCATATGACACGGAAGCACGGTGGCTGGGTGACATTATCATTCATATGACACGGAAGCACGGGGGCTGGGTGACATTATCATTCATATGACACGGAAGCACGGGGGCTGGGTGACATTATCATTCATATGACACGGAAGCACGGTGGCTGGGTGACATTATCATTCATATGACACGGAAGCACGGGGGCTGGGTGACATTATCATTCATATAATACGGAAGCACGGTGGCTGGGTGACATTATCATTCATATGACACGGAAGCACGGTGGCTGGGTGACATTATCATTCATATGACACGGAAGCACGGTGGCTGGGTGACATTATCATTCATATAACGCGGAAGCACGGGGGCTGGGTGACATTATCATTCATATGACACGGAAGCACGGTGGCTGGGTGACATTATCATTCATATAACACGGAAGCACGGGGGCTGGGTGACATTATCATTCATATGACACGGAAGCACGGTGGCTGGGTGCAAAAGCATACACTTAATTTTTCACTATACCTCACCACTGTTCCCACTCTCCACACTCCTCCCCTGTTTCCCTTTCTTCCGCCCCACTCTCCCCTCCCTTTTCTCCCCCACCTTCTTTTCTTTCTCTCTGCCCCCCTCTTTCCTTGCTCTCCTCCCTTCTCTTCCCCATCTTATCTCCTAGCCTTATTAAAATTAACCTCATAGTTTTCTTTCTTTTGTACATATGTATATAATTGCAATTCTTGTATATAATTTTATTGCAAAACTTCCCATATTATTGTTCCCCCCTCTCGTTAATGCCTTGTTATCATGTTTTTTACTGTTCAATGTAAAGCGCCATGCCGTGCGTTTGTTTTTGCGTTACAATGTGAACCGATATGATATCCTGGATGAATGTCGGTATATAAAAATTTTAAATAAATAAATAAATAAATAAATATAACGCGGAAGCACGGTGGCTGGGTGACATTATCATTCATATGACACGGAAGCACGGGGGCACGGTGGCTGGGTGACATTATCATTCATATGACACGGAAGCACGGTGGCTGGGTGACATTATCATTCATATAACACGGAAGCACGGGGGCTGGGTGACATTATCATTCATATAACGTGGAAGCACGGGGGCTGGGTGACATTATCATTAATATAACACGGAAGCACGGTGGCTGGGTGACATTATCATTCATATAACGCGGAAGCACGGTGGCTGGGTGACATTATCATTCATATAACGCGGAAGCACGGGGGCTGGGTGACATTATCATTCATATGACACGGAAGCACGGTGGCTGGGTGACATTATCATTCATATAACGCGGAAGCACGGTGGCTGGGTGACATTATCATTCATATAACGCGGAAGCACGGTGGCTGGGTGACATTATCATTAATATGACACGGAAGCACGGTGGCTGGGTGACATTATCATTCATATGACACGGAAACACGGGGGCTGGGTGACATTATCATTCATATGACACGGAAGCACGGGGGCTGGGTGACTCTTCCCAGATCAATGCCTGAACATGAACTCAGCCAGAGAATATTCTGAGTTAATATTAATACTACAGCCTGCCCTCCCTACCCCTTCCCAATGTTAAGGTGAACGCAAACATCAATATGATAAGCTGAAAGAGTTCAGGATGAAGATACCAGAACAATCACAAATCATTCAACACCACTCGTCTTGCTCTGTGTGGTGGTAATGACTGCAACCAAGGGCCCAGATTTTTAAAAACAAAACACTTTCCTTTTTCTGGTTCAATCCATCTTTTCTGCCTACTTTCAAAAAGTCAAATCTGAAGAAGCAAATTTTTCCAGTACATCAGAGAGTGTGGTGCCTCATTCAACTAATGCTGTAAAATTGGCTTTTCCGCCGACATTAGATCCTTCCTAACCCACGGCCTAACACATTTGTCTCTAAAGATAAAATATGCCCGGGGCTGTAGTGGCAACTGAATCCCGATCCCTGTGCCCACATAACTTAACTCTTTCTTCCAAAGCTCTGAAATTCAACAAAATAAGTGTCCACATGTCCCTACTCCCACTTTATATTTTGTACATTTGTCGGTTAGAACAATTTGAACTTCATGGGCCAATTTTTGAGAAAGACAGATCCTTCTGAGGAATTTGTATCACATCTCTCACAAAGAAATATTACTTGTGATGGAGCGTATCTTCCTAAGCAGCGTTCTCAGCATCTAACTCCTGTGTCTAGGACAAGAGGACTGTATCAAAAATTATAGATTTCCCCTTCTTCAACAAAGCGGCCTAAAGAAAGGAAATTGTGAGGCATGCTGCGTCTTCTAAATTCATGATCTGACGGACAGACAGACTCATCTCCCCCAAATCCAGGGACTGAATATAGTGCCTAGCCTACAAGTAAGCAAACAACCGCATCCAAATTCCTGATTTTAACACCCCCATTTTAGTAAAGAGCTGGGATATCACTCGAAGCTCTCTCTCTTTATCAAAATCTCTTATTCACCTAAGAATATACTAGGCAATGTATATAATAAACAAGCATAACAAACAGCATAAAACCAAAATAACATAAATGCATAAACGTATAAACACATAATACAAAATTTGCCATAACATAAAAACTACTTGCCTGATGGAATAAAATAAAATAACTAAAATGTATACAGACTTCTGATATAACCAAACCAGCTTAGTAAAATCCAAAGAATCAAATAACTCAAAAAAAGTCTGCTTAAACAAAAGGTCTTAAGCATTGACTTAAAAATTTTAACATTGACCAACTGCCTGATTTCTTCTGGTAATATATTCCAAAAAGTTAGAGCAGGAGGAACCCTCTCTGGTAACAGCTAGCAGCAGAGTTTTGTAACAACTGAATTGGTTGTAAAGAAGAAGAAGAAGAAGGCAAGCCTACAGTAATCTAGTAATGGAAGAATGGAAGCTCTGCCCAAGATGTGAAGATAACAGATTGAAATCCCAGCATAAGTTCTTTATTACCCTTAAAAGGCAAAAAGAGAGAAGTCTGCTTCTGTAATTAAAGTTCAACTTTAAGCCATCACCAAGACTTTAAAAGTAGCAGAACAAGAGGACAATCTTTAAAGTATGAGGGCAACCCATGAAGAGAACCGTGAAGAACAAAGCAGACACAAGGCTCTCTCCATAGGAAGGGGCATTCAGTAACTAATCTCCTACATGGCGGCCATCACAAGCCAGGCTACAGAATTTCAAATTGTGAAGCCCAACATCTTCACTATCCCATTTCCCCATCAATTTAGAAAGGGCAATTCTAGGCTCTGCCATTTTCCAGGGTAACTCCAAATAAGACTCTCCAGTTTCAATAAGCCACGCTTTAAACAAATAAAATAGAACAGTCTGAAACATTAGAGCCACTTAGGCAACACCATCATCTGAAAGAAAAATGACCCTAGCCACTAACGATAAAGGAAAATCCACCCAATTATGTAAAAGAGACTTGGTAGAATCAAAGAGAGGCTGGTAGTTAGTTTTATATTTATTTATTTATTTAGATTTATATTCTACTTTTCACAGCACTTCAAAGTGGATTACATTCAGGTACTGTAGGTATTTCCCTATCGGTTCCTTCTACAAAATGATTCCCAAATATTTAAAAGACTGGCCTACCCATTTCATCGGGAAACTGGCTCCCCAAAGCTGCCATACTGAGTCACTCAAAAGCAGGGCCTCAGATCTGTCGAGATTCAGTTTGCGGGTGGCAATGCTACCGAATAAGGAGATCTCCTCCAAAATAGCCTGCAAGGAAGACACAGGATCTGCCAAGTACAAAACCAAATCGTTAGCAAAAGCAGCTAACTTAAAAGGACGCAACTGATGCTGCTCGGTAGGAATCACCACTATCTCAGCATTAACCCAAAAATACATTGAAGAAGGGGATTCCAAGGATAAAAGAAAATGTAATGGTGAGAGGTGGCAACCTTGACCGGTACCTCTCTGCAGATGGCTACTGTCCCAATAAGTACTGTTAACTAATACTGATGTTAGGGGATCACGGTACAAAGTCTGAGGTCCAATACTCACGCTTGCCAGCCTCACTTACCCACCACCACGCCACCGTGGCAGAAGCAGGTCCGGGCTCCCTGGTAGCAGTAGGGAGCTGCCGACATGACTTTTCTTCTTCACGGCCCTGAGTGCCGTTGTTGCTCCATGCAACTTGGAGCCGCCGACACCACTGCAGCTGTTCTTCACAACTGGATCACCACCAACGTCTTGCTCCTGCGACAGACTCCTAGGTACATACGCGTGCCTCTCTTCTAAATTTAAATGGCCCGTGGCGGGAAAAGCTCCGTGGACCTTGCTGATGACATCACCAACCCTGGACTTTATAAGGCTGGATCCTGCCTTCAGCCTTTGCCTTGGCAATAGGTCTCCTTGCTTCTGAGTAGTGGATTGCCACTCCTGAGTTCCTGCCTCTCATGTTCGTCACCTTCCTCCTTTGTTCCTTTGGACTGATCTTGTCTTTGACTTCAGACTGGACCTTGACCTTCGCTTCATGCCACCTGCCTCAATTGTTGCCTGGACCTTGACCACGAGCTACACCGCCTGCCTCGACCTTTGCCTGGACCTTGACCACGAGCTACACCGCCTGCCTCGACCTTTGCCTGGACCTTGACCACGAGCTACGCCGCCTGCCTCGACCTTTGCCTGGATCTTGACCACGAGCTACGCCGCCTGCCTTGACCTTTGCCTGGATCTTGAGCATGAGCTAAGCCACCAGCATTGACCTCGAGCTTGCTGACTGTTCCTAACCTCAGCCTGAACTCCAGCTATATTTCTTCACCAGGACTTCCATCGCTGCAGAGGTCCCACCTAAGTCCAGCTGGCCCCGGCACCTGAGGGCTCAACCTAACGGAAACGTGGGCTGGTAGTGGTGAAGCTCCAGCTAGGCTTCTGCTTCCCATAAGCCTCACCTACCAACAGTGGTGACCTGTGGGGCTCCTTCCCACAGGTAGCATCAACTCCCCCTCGGTCCAAGGGTCCACCAGCATAACAGATTGCCAAGACCAGGTCCTGTATTACATACAGAATTCCTTTGGGGGGGGAGGGGGCAGTGTAAAAGGTATCACACACGGAATTCCTTGCAGAGTCAGTGTGAAATCAAACAATGCACAAGGTATCACATACAGGCTTCTTTGGGGGCAGTGTATAAGATACCACACACAAAATTCCTTGGTGGGAAGTATACAAGGTATCACATACAGAATTCCTTAGGGAAGGCCGTGTACAAGTTGTCACATACAAAATTTCTTGGTGGGGGGGCAGTGACATGCAGAATTCCTAAGGGGGCAGTGTACAAGATACCACACACAGAATTCCCTGGGGCAGTGTGAAATCAGACAGTATACAAGGTATCACATACAAAATTCCTTGCATGCAGTGTACAAAGAATCATATACAGAATTTCATGGGTGGGGGGAGTGTACACGGTATCACATACAGAATTCCTTAGGGAGGGCAGTGCACACGATATCACGCACAGAATTCCTTGGGGGCAGTGTGAAATCAGACAGTATACAAGATATCACACACAGAATTCCTTGGGGGCAGTGTGAAATCAGACAGTATACAAGATACCACATACAGAATTCCTTGGGGGCAGTGTGAAATCAGACAGTATACAAGATATCACATACAGAATTCCTTGGGGGCAGTGTGAAATCAGACAGTATACAAGATATCACATACAGAATTCCTTGGGGGCAGTGTGAAATCAGACAGTATACAAGATATCACACACAGAATTCCTTGGGGGCAGTGTGAAATCAGACAGTATACAAGATATCACACACAGAATTCCTTGGGGGCAGTGTGAAATCAGACAGTATACAAGATATCACACACAGAATTCCTTAGGGGCAGTGTGAAATCAGACAGTATACAAGATATCACATACAGAATTCCTTGGGGCAGTGTGAAATCAGACAGTATACAAGATATCACATACAGAATTCCTTGGGGGCAGTGTGAAATCAGACAGTATACAAGATATCACACACAGAATTCCTTGGGGGCAGTGTGAAATCAGACAGTATACAAGATACCACATACAGAATTCCTTGGGGGGCAGTGTGAAATCAGACAGTATACAAGATATCACACACAGAATTCCTTGGGGGCAGTGTGAAATCAGACAGTATACAAGATATCACATACAGAATTCCTTGGGGGCAGTGTGAAATCAGACAGTATACAAGATATCACACACAGAATTCCTTGGGGGCAGTGTGAAATCAGACAGTATACAAGATATCACACACAGAATTCCTTGGGGGCAGTGTGAAATCAGACAGTATACAAGATACCACACACAGAATTCCTTGGGGGCAGTGTGAAATCAGACAGTATACAAGATACCACATACAGAATTCCTTGGGGGCAGTGTGAAATCAGACAGTATACAAGATACCACATACAGAATTCCTTGGGGGCAGTGTGAAATCAGACAGTATACAAGATATCACACACAGAATTCCTTGGGGGCAGTGTGAAATCAGACAGTATACAAGATATCACACACAGAATTCCTTGGGGGCAGTGTGAAATCAGACAGTATACAAGATACCACATACAGAATTCCTTGGGGGCAGTGTGAAATCAGACAGTATACAAGATATCACACACAGAATTCCTTGGGGGCAGTGTGAAATCAGACAGTATACAAGATACCACATACAGAATTCCTTGGGGGCAGTGTGAAATCAGACAGTATACAAGATATCACACACAGAATTCCTTGGGGGCAGTGTGAAATCAGACAGTATACAAGATATCACACACAGAATTCCTTGGGTGGCAGTGTGAAATCAGACAGTATACAAGATATCACACACAGAATTCCTTGGGGGCAGTGTGAAATCAGACAGTATACAAGATATCACACACAGAATCCTTGGGGGCAGTGTGAAATCAGACAGTATACAAGATATCACACACAGAATTCCTTGGGGGCAGTGTGAAATCAGACAGTATACAAGATATCACATACAGAATTCCTTGGGGGCAGTGTGAAATCAGACAGTATACAAGATATCACACACAGAATTCCTTGGGGGCAGTGTGAAATCAGACAGTATACAAGATATCACACACAGAATTCCTTGGGGGCAGTGTGAAATCAGGACAGTATACAAGATATCACACACAGAATTCCTTGGGGGCAGTGTGAAATCAGACAGTATACAAGATATCACACACAGAATTCCTTGGGGGCAGTGTGAAATCAGACAGTATACAAGATATCCACACACAGAATTCCTTGGGGGCAGTGTGAAATCAGACAGTATACAAGATACCACACACAGAATTCCTTGGGGGCAGTGTGAAATCAGACAGTATACAAGATATCACACACAGAATTCCTTGGGGGCAGTGTGAAATCAGACAGTATACAAGATATCACACACAGAATTCCTTGGGGCAGTGTGAAATCAGACAGTATACAAGATATCACACACAGAATTCCTTGGGGGCAGTGTGAAATCAGACAGTATACAAGATACCACACACAGAATTCCTTGGGGGCAGTGTGAAATCAGACAGTATACAAGATACCACACAGAATTCCTTGGGGGCAGTGTGAAATGAGACAGTATACAAGATATCACACACAGAATTCCTTGGGGGCAGTGTGAAATCAGACAGTATACAAGATATCACACACAGAATTCCTTGGGGGGCAGTGTGAAATCAGACAGTATACAAGATATCACATACAGAATTCCTTGGGGGCAGTGTGAAATCAGGACAGTATACAAGATACCACATACAGAATTCCTTGGGGGCAGTGTGAAATCAGACAGTATACAAGATATCACATACAGAATTCCTTGGGGGCAGTGTGAAATCAGACAGTATACAAGATATCACATACAGAATTCCTTGGGGGCAGTGTGAAATCAGACAGTATACAAGATACCACATACAGAATTCCTTGGGGGCAGTGTGAAATCAGACAGTATACAAGATACCACATACAGAATTCCTTGGGGGCAGTGTGAAATCAGACAGTATACAAGATATCACATACAGAATTCCTTGGGGGCAGTGTGAAATCAGACAGTATACAAGATATCACATACAGAATTCCTTGGGGGCAGTGTGAAATCAGACAGTATACAAGATACCACATACAGAATTCCTTGGGGGCAGTGTACAAAGTATTACACACAGAAATCCGTGAGAGGGGGCAGTGTACACGGTATCACAAACAGAATTCCTTGGGGGGCAATGTACAGGTTCCCTTATTTATTTGTGTAGGACAAGGCTAGATGCCTGGTTCACCTTAAATTCCTTAAGGAGAGAATGCTCTATGGGTGGGATCTTGTGGAGCAGGTGGGGCTCAGAAGGCATAACCAGAGATGGGAGGGATAAAAGCTGGGATCCAGGTGGGAATAAGCAGACCAGGCCCAGGTCTCCAGGAGGAAGGCAGCTCCTGTAGAATATTGCGGTCCAAACACCGAGCTGAGCCGAAGCTGAACTGTGAGTAACTGAGTGTTGTAAAGAGAAGACAGACTACTGTTGTATGATTGTGAGCCTATCATGAAGATAAGTGTTTTAAGCAAGGCTGGAGTCAGACTAGTTTGTGTCTCCAGGCCTGTGGGAATCACCACTCATTCCCAGAGGGTGAAAACACATTGTGTTATATCATTGACTCTCACTGTGGACATTGTACAGAATCTCCAGAATTCTCCTCACCCCGACCAGAAAACCTGGGTGACGTATGCTCTCGCTGTGGAGATGTTTCCTTCATGATGGACTCTCAGTGCTTCTCCTTTGTTTGCCCAGGGCCACTGCAGACCATCCATGGCTTCCACCCCTCCCTCCTACTGATGAGATGCGTTTCATCTCTGCTCCTTCCATTGGACAAAAGGTCTCTTGCACTGCCGCACGCACCACTGTGCCAGGGCTGCATTTCCAGTTAGGCAGAGTAAGCTCGTGCCTAAGAGCCGATGAGCTTTGAAAGGCACTGCCATGCTTAAGGTGCACAGCTGTGCTGAACGGGCAGCCCTTTTGCCCTGTGACTCTCTTTTCTTCATGCTGCTCAACTGACTGTATAACCGAGAGAGGGCCACCAAGAAAATGGCGGTATATCCATGCCGATCCAAAGCTGTCTGCATTATGTTAGAGCCCGTCCAGCCACCCTCAGACTGGGATCCTGATTCTCACTCGGGAGTGGGCAACGTGTGAACCTGAGCCATGAGGCTTGCCCAGAGATTTTCCTCCTAAACATGAACGAGTTATACAGACACAGATAACAGCTCTAAACAACACATTTACGAGAACAGATGTGTTTCTGTTTTAGAAATATGATGGCAGAAAAAGACCATATGGCTCATGCAGTCTGCCCATCCATGCACTTTATCTCGCCCTCACAATTCCCATCACTTCCTCAGACATTCGCTGTGTTTATCCCATGCTTTCTTGAATTCAGATACCATATTTACGTTCCCCACTTCCACTGAGAGACCGTTCCATGCATCCGCTACCCTCGCTGTAAATAAATATTTCCTAATCAAAACATGATGGCAGGGAAAAGATCATATGGCCCATCTCGTCTGTCCATCTGGTTGCATTTTCACCTTGGATCTACTGGAAATGCATTTGCCAAATAAAATTTGTATTCTATTGCATAGAGTTGTGACAGCTTGGATATACGGAAGCAAAGAATATGACAATCCCAGAGACATACGTGGAGAGGGGACGTGTGCTCTGGATAACACGAAGCTTCAATACTCACTGATGTAAAATCTCAGGGATCTGGAGGATTGACTTTCTCGGGTCTCACAGACTCCAGAGGAGCTAAAGGCCGTCACCGTTATCTTGTACCTCCCTGCATCCTTTAGCACAGCAGCAAACTGCAGAGTGTGCTCATCGACGGAGGAGCTTTCCCCGGCACAGCCTGCGTCAGGAGGGGAGAAGGGAAGGTTAATTAGGCTCTGACTCAGGAGAGGGATCCAGGCCTGGGCTTCGGCTCACAAGAGAAATCTTACTGCAGGTGCACGAGACAAAATGAGGCTGCAATCAAAACGTTGCTATGGACTTGGACGTAAAGGTCACACTGTGGGGACGATTTTAATTCCTACGCGCGGGGGCTACATTTGTGCACCCGATTTTATAACATGCTCGTGCTGCCGAGCGCATGTTATAAAATCCGGGGTCGGCACGCGCACCGAGCCCGAGGGGAGCCCCGACGGCTTTCCCCGTTCCCTCCAAGGACGCTCTGAAATCGAAGCGGCCTTGGAGGGAACTTTTTTTTAGCTCCCCCCCCCCCCACCTTTCCCTCCCTTCCCCTATCTAACCCACCCCCCAGCCCTACCTAAATCCCCCCCACCTTATTTCTTTGAGTTACGCCTGCCGCTGAGCCAGAGGACTCGGGACCGCCCTCAGACACACCCCCTGACCGCCGTCACACCCTTGGACACGCCCCCTGACCGCCGCCACGCCCTCGGACACGCCCCCTGACCGCCGTCACACCCTCGGACACGCCCCCTGACCGCTGTCACACCCTTGGACACGCCCCCTGACCGCCACCACGCCCTCGGGCACGCCCTCGGACATGCCCCTGACCACCGCCACGCCCTCGGACATGCCCTCGGACACGCCCCTGACTGCCACCACGCCCTCGGACACGCCCTCGGACACGCCCCCTGACCGCCGCCACGCCCCCGCACCGCCCATTTTTGAAAGCCCCGGGACATACGCGCGTCCCAGGGCTTAGGCTCAGCACGCGCAGGGGTAGGTTTTCGGGGATTACGCGCGTAACCCTTAGAAAATCTACCCCTGTATCTGTCATTACAGGAGAGAGAAAAAGCTGGAAGAGGCTTCTGTGGATGTTACTCAAAGCTGGGACTGTCCTGAGGAGAGGTCTGAACGTGTAGGGAATCAGTATCAGCATCTAGAGAGGTTATCGAATGCACTAATGGAAACTCCGTGAATGGTCAGAGGCTGCAGTACCACATCCGTCATTTCAAATACCCTGCCTGGGACTTTTCCACGAGGCAAGCACTGACCAGGCAGAGCTACAAGACGCACAGCAAGCACGAAGCTGAGATTTTCAGCCTAACAGTGAGGACTGAAAGAACATATTTTACCTTCTCTCTGGATGTAAATATTGAATCCATCAAATGCAGAGGGCGGCCTGGGATGCAGCCAGCTGAGCAGCAGCTGGAGAGGGACAAGGAGACGAGTAAGTGGGCAGGGGACACAAGTGCTGGCTCTTGATGCATCTTCGTAATTGCAGGGAATTTCAACGTTTTTGGTATCCAGCAGCTCAGTCTCGTTGCCCAACCAGGGAGGATGCCAGGGAGCTCTCTCAGCATCTGTGATGTGCATAAAACCAGAGCTGGCTGTGGCAGTCTCAGGCTCGTCTCCAGAAAAGCTGATGGCAGTCTCTTTCTCCATGGGGTCCTGGGAAGGCACTGGGAGAGGCCCCTCCAGAGTCTCACCATCAGCGTCTTGTAGGGTGCCCTGTTCCACAGGCACTATCAGCATGGATACATTGCGGGGTGGATAAGGAACTGAAAAAGAATAAATTGATTTCAGGAACTTGTAGTGTCTTCCGAGAAAAAATAATTCTGTGCTGGAACTGGAGAAGTGGACCAGTACTTACCAGGCTAATAGAGGGTTCAAGAGAGTCTCTGGAGGAGTAGAACAGTATTCACCACATAGAGGGATTGGAAGAATCTCTGGAGGAGTGGTTCAGTGCTTATTGCACTGATGGAGGGTACAGGAGAATCTCAGGAGGAGTAGTACAATGCTTATTGCACTGATGGAGGGGTGAGGAGAATCTCTGGAGGAGTGGTGCAGTGCTTATTGCACTGATGGAGGGTACAGGAGAATCTCTGGAGGAGTGATGCAGTGCTTATTGCACTGATGGAGGGTACAGGAGAATCTCTGGAGGAGTGGTGCAGTGCTTATTGCACTGATGGAGGGTACAGGAGAATCTCTGGAGGAGTGATGCAGTGCTTATTGCACTGATGGTGGGTACAGGAGAATCTCTGGAGGAGTGGTGCAGTGCTTATTGCACTGATGGAGGGTACAGGAGAATCTCTGGAGGAGTGATGCAGTGCTTATTGCACTGATGGTGGGTACAGGAGAATCAATGGAGGAGTGATGCAGTGCTTATTGCACTGATGGAGGGTACAGGAGAATCTCTGGAGGAGTGATGCAGTGCTTATTGCACTGATGGAGGGTACAGGAGAATCAATGGAGGAGTGATGCAGTGCTTATTGCACTGATGGGGGGTACAGGAGAATCAATGGAGGAGTGATGCAGTGCTTATTGCACTGATGGGGGGTACAGGAGAATCTCTGGAGGAGTGATGCAGTGCTTATTGCACTGATGGGGGGTACAGGAGAATCTCTGGAGGAGTGATGCAGTGCTTATTGCACTGATGGTGGGTACAGGAGAATCTCTGGAGGAGTGGTGCAGTGCTTATTGCACTGATGGGGGGTACAGGAGAATCAATGGAGGAGTGATGCAGTGCTTATTGCACTGATGGGGGGTACAGGAGAATCAATGGAGGAGTGATGCAGTGCTTATTGCACTGATGGGGGGTACAGGAGAATCAATGGAGGAGTGATGCAGTGCTTATTGCACTGATGGGGGGTACAGGAGAATCTCTGGAGGAGTGATGCAGTGCTTATTGCACTGATGGAGGGTACAGGAGAATCTCTGGAGGAGTAGTACAGTGCTTATTGCACTGATGGGGAGTACAGGAGAATCAATGGAGGAGTGATGCAGTGCTTATTGCACTGATGGGGGGTACAGGAGAATCTCAGGAGGAGTAGTACAGTGCTTATTGCACTGATGGAGGAGTCAGGAGAATCTCTGGAGGAGTTGTGCAGTGCTTAGTGCACTGATGGAAGGATCAGGAGAATCTCTGGAGGAGTAGTACAGTGCTTAGTACACTGATGGAAGGATCAGGAGAATCTCTGGAGGAGAGGCACGGTGCTTATTGCACTGATGGAGGGGTGAGGAGAATCTCTGGAGGAGTGATGCAGTGCTTAGTGCCCTGATGGAGGGGTGAGGAGAATCTCTGGAGGAGTAGTACAGTGCTTAGTACACTGATGGAGGGTACAGGAGAATATCTGGAGGAGTGGCAGTAGTAATCATTTTTTAAAGTTATTCATAAAATATGGCTGAACTGCCTTTGTAGTTCAAACATTTCCCAAAGCAGTTTACTATCTAACAAACATAATCAACAAATAATGATAAAAACCCGACATAGACAGCTAAAACTGAATTGTGGCATATTTTCAGCTGACACCATAAAGCACTCCCTACAAAGTGAGAATACTGAGCTGGAAAATGAATCGCCCAAAGATAGTTAGAGCTCTGTCTATCCAGGGGCATCATGATGCACTAAGAAAGCCACAGCAGCTGAGAAAACTAGGAGTCAACAGGAAAAACCCAAGTTTTTACTGTTTTTCTAAATGTTAAAAAAATGCATTTAAATTTGACAATCACTGGAGGGTGGATAATAAGTAAAACCACTGCAATAGCATTTAACTAGACAATGTGACTATGAGTGAATGAGAAAATTAGTTTAAAAAAAGCAAATGGAGCGGGTGCCAAGAGGAAAAGTTTTGGAAGGGGCATGGACATTATTTAAAAATATCAGATTAGAAATCCAAATAATGGGTAGAATTTTCAAAAGGATTTGCGGTGAATTTTAAAAGCCCCTGTGCACACCAAAACGGGGAGATACGCACACAAGTCGGACTTGCGCGTGCCCACCTAAGTTTAAAAGCCGCCGAGGCAAACACACATCTCCCGCTGCATGCACAGGCAAACACATATCTCCCGCTGCGCGCACAGGCAAACACACATCTCCCGCTGCATGCACAGGCAGACACCCATCTCCCGCTGCAAGCACAGGCAAACACACATCTCCCGCTGTATGCACAGGCAAACACACATCTCCCGCTGCATGCACAGGCAAACACATATCTCCCGCTGTGCGCGCAGGCAAACACACATCTCCCGCTGCATGCACAGGCAGACACCCATCTCCCGCTGCAAGCACAGGCAAACACACATCTCCCGCTGTATGCACAGGCAAACACACATCTCCCGCTGCGTGTGCAGGGAAACACACATCTCCCGCTGCATGCACAGGCAAACACATATCTCCCGCTGCGTGCGCAGGCAGACACCATCTCCCGCTGCGTGCGCAGGCAGACACACATCTCCCGCTGCGCGTGCAGGCAAACACACATCTCCCGCTGCATGCACAGGCAAACACATATCTCCCGCTGCGCGCGCAGGCAAACACACATCTCCCGCTGCATGCACAGCACAGGCAAACTCACATCTCCTGCTGCGCGCACAGGCAAACACACATCTCCCGCTGCATGCACAGGCAAACACATATCTCCCGCTGCGCGCGCAGGCAAACACACATCTCCCGCTGCATGCACAGGCAAACACACATCTCCCGCTGCATGCGCAGGCAGACACCCATCTCCTGCTGCATGCACAGGCAAACACACATCTCCCGCTGCGCGCGCAGGCAAACACACATCTCCCGCTGCATGCACAGCACAGGCAAACACACATCTCCCGCTGCGCGCACAGGCAAACACACATCTCCCGCTGCATGCACAGGCAAACACATATCTCCCGCTGCGCGCGCAGGCAAACACACATCTCCCGCTGCATGCACAGGCAAACACACATCTCCCACTGCATGCGCAGGCAGACACCCATCTCCCGCTGCATGCACAGGCAAACACACATCTCCCGCTGCGCGCGCAGGCAAACACACATCTCCCGCTACATGCACATGCAAACACACATCTCCCACTGCGCGCGCAGGCAAACACATATCTCCCACTGCATGCACAGGCAAACACACATCTCCCGCTGCGCGCGCAGGCAAACACCCATCTCCTGCTGCGCACATAGGCAGACACACATCTCCCGCTGCGGGCGCAGGCAGACAACCATCTCCCGCTGTGCGCGCAGGCAGACACACATCTCCTGCTGCGGGCGCAGGCAGACACCCATCTCCCGCTGCATGCACAGACAAACACACATCTTCCACTGCATGCACATCTCAAATGCAGACCATGGGCGTGGTCTGGGCATGGCTAAGAGATGTGCACATTAATACGTACGCATCTGAGAGCGCACACAAATCTCCTGCCACCTAAGTTTACTTCTGCTAGTGACGAGGCGTAAGTTAAAAATTAAACAGAAATAGCCATCTCTGAGGGGTTCAAAGGGTCTGGGAGAACCGGGGGGAGTGAGTTTATCAAGCTCGGGGGTTTGGAGGACCTAGCTGCTAACGGCTGACTCTGTGGATGACCTGGTGAAACTGGATGTGCGCCCCTTTTAAAATTCCCGGATTCACATGGTAGAAGCGGGATTTACGTGCATAGGTGCGCACCGAGTTAAAACTGGGCGCACACATGCAAGTGATCAGGCTCTCTTATAACATGCATGCATTTATGTGCACAGGTCATGAAAGGCTCGTGTATCTAGGTGCACGGCAATGCACACCCACCAAAGAGCACCGTGAGATGGTTTGAAAGTTACCGCTCCTGATCGCATACAAGTAGCACATGTACTAGCAATTTTCAAAAGCCCATTTATGCACAGGGATGGTAATTTTAAAACAGGCACATGGGCGCCTATCTAATGTGTATGAGGGCACGCGGCCAGATGCACTGAAACTTTACATCATGTTGTAAAACAGGCCAGGCTCGCCTATGTGTGCTCCTAAGTTTAAGAGCATACGAGCACAGCAGGGAAATGCTGGCTTTGAGGCGTGCAAGTGAGGGAATTTTATAACAGGCAGGGGTGCAGGCCATGAACAGTTTCACCAGTTTGACCACCAGTCTGTCCAAACTATAGCTAGGTCCTCCAAACCCTCCTGGTTCTTTAGCCAGCACCCACCCAGTTAACCCTGACCCCTCAAGTACTTGATAGATGCTGAGAAAATAGTTTTATTCAGAATTACACCCAGAATTTGCACCCAAATATCCCTAGACACGCAGCAGGCACATAGTGACACGCGCACCTAGACGCGCAGCCAGGCACATAGTGACACGCGCAGCCAGGCACATAGTGACACGCGCACCTAGACGCGCAGCCAGGCACATAGTGACACGCGCACCTAGACGCGCAGCCAGGCACAGTGACACGAGCACCTAGACGCGCAGCCAGGCACATAGTGACACACGCACCTAGACGCGCAGCCAGGCACATAGTGACACGCGCAGCCAGGCACATAGTGACATGCGCACCTAGACGCGCAGCCAGGCACATAGTGACACGCGCAGCCAGGCACATAGTGACATGCGCACCTAGACGCGCAGCCAGGCACATAGTGACACGAGCACCTAGACGCGCAGCCAGGCACAGTGACACGCGCAGCCAGGCACATAGTGACACGCGAACCTAGACGCGCAGCCAGGCACATAGTGACACGCGCACCTAGACGCGCAGCCAGGCACAGTGACACGCGCAGCCAGGCACATAGTGACACGCGCACCTAGACGCGCAGCCAGGCACATAGTGACACGCGAACCTAGACGCGCAGCCAGGCACATAGTGACACGCGCACCTAGACGCGCAGCCAGGCACAGTGACACGCGCAGCCAGGCACATAGTGACACGCGAACCTAGACGCGCAGCCAGGCACATAGTGACACACGCACCTAGACGCGCAGCCAGGCACATAGTGACACACGCACCTAGACACGCAGCCAGGTATATAGTGACACGCGAACCTAGACGCGCAGCCAGGCACATAGTGACACGCGCAGCCAGGCACATAGTGACACGCGCACCTAGACGCGCAGCCAGGCACATAGTGACACGCGAACCTAGACGCGCAGCCAGGCACATAGTGACACACGCACCTAGACACGCAGCCAGGTATATAGTGACACGCGCAGCCAGGCACATAGTGACATGCGCACCTAGACGCGCAGCCAGGCACATAGTGACATGCGCAGCCAGGCACATAGTGACATGCGCACCTAGACGCGCAGCCAGGCACATAGTGACATGCGCAGCCAGGCACATAGTGACATGCGCACCTAGACGCGCAGCCAGGCACATAGTGACATGCGCAGCCAGGCACATAGTGACATGCGCACCTAGACGCGCAGCCAGGCACATAGTGACATGCGCAGCCAGGCACATAGTGACATGCGCACCTAGACGCGCAGCCAGGCACATAGTGACATGCGCAGCCAGGCACATAGTGACATGCGCACCTAGACGCGCAGCCAGGCACATAGTGACATGCGCAGCCAGGCACATACTGACATGCGCACCTAGACGCGCAGCCAGGCACATAGTGACATGCGCACCTAGACGCGCAGCCAGGCACATAGTGACATGCGCAGCCAGGCACATACTGACATGCGCACCTAGACGCGCAGCCAGGCACATAGTGACACGCGCAGCCAGGCACATAGTGACACGCGAACCTAGACGTGCAGCCAGGCACATAGTGACACGCGCACCTAGACGCGCAGCCAGGCACATAGTGACATGCGCACCTAGACGCACAGCCAGGCACATAGTGACACGCGCAGCCAGGCACATAGTGACATGAGCAGCCAGGCACATAGTGACACGCGCACCTAGACGCGCAGCCAGGCACAGTGACACGCGCAGCCAGGCACATAGTGACACGCGAACCTAGACGCGCAGCCAGGCACATAGTGACACACGCACCTAGACGCGCAGCCAGGCACATAGTGACACGCGCAGCCAGGCACATAGTGACATGCGCACCTAGACGTGCAGCCAGGCACATAGTGACATGCGCAGCCAGGCACATAGTGACATGCGCACCTAGACGCGCAGCCAGGCACATAGTGACATGCGCAGCCAGGCACATAGTGACATGCGCACCTAGACGTGCAGCCAGGCACATAGTGACATGCGCAGCCAGGCACATAGTGACACGCGCACCTAGACGCGCAGCCAGGCACATAGTGACATGCGCAGCCAGGCACATAGTGACACGCGCACCTAGACGCGCAGCCAGGCACATAGTGACATGCGCACCTAGACGCACAGCCAGGCACATAGTGACACGCGCAGCCAGGCACATAGTGACACGCGAACCTAGACGCGCAGCCAGGCACATAGTGACACGCGCACCTAGACGCGCAGCCAGGCACATAGTGACATGCGCACCTAGACGCACAGCCAGGCACATAGTGACACGCGCAGCCAGGCACATAGTGACATGCGCAGCCAGGCACATAGTGACACGCGCACCTAGACGCGCAGCCAGGCACATAGTGACACGCGCACCTAGACGCGCAGCCAGGCACAGTGACACGCGCAGCCAGGCACATAGTGACATGCGCAGCCAGGCACATAGTGACACGCGAACCTAGACGCGCAGCCAGGCACATAGTGACACGCGCAGCCAGGCACATACTGACATGCGCAGCCAGGCACATAGTGACACGCGCACCTAGACGCGCAGCCAGGCACATAGTGACATGCGCAGCCAGGCACATAGTGACACGCGCACCTAGACGCGCAGCCAGGCACATAGTGACACGCGCAGCCAGGCACATAGTGACACGCGAACCTAGACGCGCAGCCAGGCACATAGTGACACGCGCAGCCAGGCACATAGTGACACGCGCACTTAGACGCGCAGCCAGGCACATAGTGACACGCGCAGCCAGGTATATAGTGACACGCGCACCTAGACGCGCAGCCAGGCACATAGTGACACGCGCAGCCAGGTATATAGTGACACGCGCACCTAGACGCGCAGCCAGGCACATAGTGACACGCGCACCTAGACGCGCAGCCAGGCACATAGTGACATGCGCACCTAGACGCACAGCCAGGTATATAGTGACACACGCAGCCAGGCACATAGTGACATGCGCACCTAGATGCGCAGCCAGGCACATAGTGACATGCGCACCTAGATGCGCAGCCAGGCACATAGTGACACACGCAGCCAGGCACATAGTGACACGCGCACCTAGACGCACAGCCAGGTATATAGTGACATGCGCACCTAGACGCGCAGCCAGGCACATAGTGACACACGCACCCAGGCACATAGTGACATGCGCACCTAGACGCGCAGCCAGGCACATAGTAACACACGCACCCAGGCACATAGTGACACGCGCACCTAGACGCGCAGCCAGGCACATAGTGACATGCGCACCTAGACGCGCAGCCAGGCACATAGTGACACACGCAGCCAGGCACATAGTGACATGCGCACCTAGACGCGCAGCCAGGCACATAGTGACACACGCAGCCAGGCACATAGTGACACGCGCACCTAGACGCACAGCCAGGTATATAGTGACATGCGCACCTAGACGCGCAGCCAGGCACATAGTGACACACGCACCCAGGCACATAGTGACACGCGCACCTAGACGCGCAGCCAGGCACATAGTGACACGCGCACCTAGACGCGCAGCCAGGCACATAGTGACATGCGCACCTAGATGCGCAGCCAGGCACATAGTGACATGCACACCTAGACGCGCAGCCAGGCACATAGTGACACACGCAGCCAGGCACATAGTGACACGCGCACCTAGACGCACAGCCAGGTATATAGTGACATGCACACCTAGACGCGCAGCGAGGCACATAGTGACACACGCAGCCAGGCACATAGTGACATGCGCACCTAGACGCGCAGCCAGGTATATAGTGACATGCACACCTAGACGCGCAGCCAGGCACATAGTGACACACGCAGCCAGGCACATAGTGACATGCGCACCTAGACGCGCAGCCAGGCACATAGTGACACGCGCACCTAGACGCGCAGCCAGGCACATAGTGACTCGCACAGCCAGGCACATAGTGACATGCGCACCTAGACGCGCAGCCAGGCACATAGTGACATGCGCACCTAGACGCGCAGCCAGGTATATAGTGACATGCGCAGCCAGGCACATAGTGACACACGCACCTAGACGCGCAGCCAGGCACATAGTGACTCGCACAGCCAGGCACATAGTGACACGCGCACCTAGACGCGCAGCCAGGCACATAGTGACATGCGCACCTAGACGCGCAGCCAGGTATATAGTGACATGCGCAGCCAGGCACATAGTGACACACGCACCTAGACGCGCAGCCAGGCACATAGTGACTCGCACAGCCAGGCACATAGTGACACGCGCACCTAGACGCACAGCCAGGCACATAGTGACTCGCACAGCCAGGCACATAGTGACATGCGCACCTAGACGCGCAGCCAGGCACAAAGTGACATGCGCACCTAGACGCGCAGCCAGGCACATAGTGACACGCGCACCTAGACGCGCAGCCAGGCACATAGTGACACACGCAGCCAGGCACATAGTGACATGCGCACCTAGACGCGCAGCCAGGCACATAGTGACACACGCAGCCAGGCACATAGTGACATGCACACCTAGACGCGCAGCCAGGTACAAAGTGACATGCGCAGCCAGGCACATAGTGACACACGCAGCCAGGCACATAGTGACATGCGCACCTAGACGCGCAGCCAGGCACATAGTGACACACGCAGCCAGGCACATAGTGACACGCGCACCTAGACGCGCAGCCAGGCACATAGTGACATGCGCACCTAGACGCGCAGCCAGGCACATAGTGACACACGCAGCCAGGCACATAGTGACATGCGCACCTAGACGCGCAGCCAGGCACATAGTGACACACGCAGCCAGGCACATAGTGACATGCGCACCTAGACGCGCAGCCAGGTACAAAGTGACATGCGCAGCCAGGCACATAGTGACACACGAAGCCAGGCACATAGTGACATGCGCACCTAGACGCGCAGCCAGGTACAAAGTGACATGCGCAGCCAGGCACATAGTGACACGCGCACCTAGACGCGCAGCCAAGTACATAGTGACACGCGCAGCCAGGCACATAGTGACATGCGCACCTAGACGCGCAGCCAGGCACATAGTGACACGCGCACCTAGACGCGCAGCCAGGCACATAGTGACTCGCACAGCCAGGCACATAGTGACATGCGCACCTAGACGCGCAGCCAGGCACATAGTGACATGCGCACCTAGACGCGCAGCCAGGTATATAGTGACACACGCAGCCAGGCACATAGTGACATGCGCACCTAGACGCGCAGCCAGGCACATAGTGACACACGCAGCCAGGCACATAGTGACATGCGCAGTAGGTACATAGTGAAAGGCGCACCTAGACGCGCAGCCAGGCACATAGTGACACGCGCACCTAGACGCACAGCCAGGCACATAGTGACATGCGAACCTAGACGCGCAGCCAGGTACAAAGTGACATGCGCAGCCAGGCACATAGTGACACACGCACCAAGGCACATAGTGACACACGCAGCCAGGCACATAGTGACATGCGCACCTAGACGAGCAGCCAGGCACATAGTGACACGCGCACCTAGACGCACAGCCAGGCACAGTGACACGCGCAGCCAGGCACATAGTGACACGCGAACCTAGACGCGCAGCCAGGCACATAGTGACACACGCACCTAGACGCGCAGCCAGGCACATAGTGACACGCGCAGCCAGGCACATAGTGACATGCGCACCTAGACGTGCAGCCAGGCACATAGTGACACGCGCAGCCAGGCACATAGTGACATGCGCACCTAGACGCGCAGCCAGGCACATAGTGACATGCGCAGCCAGGCACATAGTGACATGCGCACCTAGACGCGCAGCCAGGCACATAGTGACATGCGCAGCCAGGCACATAGTGACATGCGCACCTAGACGCGCAGCCAGGCACATAGTGACATGCGCAGCCAGGCACATAGTGACACGCGCACCTAGACGCGCAGCCAGGCACATAGTGACATGCGCACCTAGACGCACAGCCAGGCACATAGTGACACGCGCAGCCAGGCACATAGTGACACGCGAACCTAGACGCGCAGCCAGGCACATAGTGACACGCGCACCTAGACGCGCAGCCAGGCACATAGTGACATGCGCACCTAGACGCACAGCCAGGCACATAGTGACACGCGCAGCCAGGCACATAGTGACATGCGCAGCCAGGCACATAGTGACACGCGCACCTAGACGCGCAGCCAGGCACACAGTGACACGCGCAGCCAGGCACATAGTGACACGCGCAGCCAGGCACATAGTGACATGCGCAGCCAGGCACATAGTGACACGCGAACCTAGACGCGCAGCCAGGCACATACTGACATGCGCAGCCAGGCACATAGTGACACGTGCACCTAGACGCGCAGCCAGGCACATAGTGACATGCGCAGCCAGGCACATAGTGACACGCGCACCTAGACGCGCAGCCAGGCACATAGTGACACGCGCAGCCAGGCACATAGTGACACGCGAACCTAGACGCACAGCCAGGCACATAGTGACACGCGCAGCCAGGCACATAGTGACACGCGCACTTAGACGCGCAGCCAGGCACATAGTGACACGCGCAGCCAGGTATATAGTGACACGCGCACCTAGACGCGCAGCCAGGCACATAGTGACACGCGCAGCCAGGTATATAGTGACACGCGCACCTAGACGCGCAGCCAGGCACATAGTGACACGCGCACCTAGACGCGCAGCCAGGCACATAGTGACATGCGCACCTAGACGCACAGCCAGGTATATAGTGACACACGCAGCCAGGCACATAGTGACATGCGCACCTAGATGCGCAGCCAGGCACATAGTGACACACGCAGCCAGGCACATAGTGACACGCGCACCTAGACGCACAGCCAGGTATATAGTGACATGCGCACCTAGACGCGCAGCCAGGCACATAGTGACACACGCACCCAGGCACATAGTGACATGCGCACCTAGACGCGCAGCCAGGCACATAGTAACACACGCACCCAGGCACATAGTGACACGCGCACCTAGACGCGCAGCCAGGCACATAGTGACATGCGCACCTAGACGCGCAGCCAGGCACATAGTGACACACGCAGCCAGGCACATAGTGACATGCGCACCTAGACGCGCAGCCAGGCACATAGTGACACACGCAGCCAGGCACATAGTGACACGCGCACCTAGACGCACAGCCAGGTATATAGTGACATGCGCACCTAGACGCGCAGCCAGGCACATAGTGACACACGCACCCAGGCACATAGTGACACGCGCACCTAGACGCGCAGCCAGGCACATAGTGACACGCGCACCTAGACGCGCAGCCAGGCACATAGTGACATGCGCACCTAGATGCGCAGCCAGGCACATAGTGACATGCACACCTAGACGCGCAGCCAGGCACATAGTGACACACGCAGCCAGGCACATAGTGACACGCGCACCTAGACGCACAGCCAGGTATATAGTGACATGCACACCTAGACGCGCAGCGAGGCACATAGTGACACACGCAGCCAGGCACATAGTGACATGCGCACCTAGACGCGCAGCCAGGTATATAGTGACATGCACACCTAGACGCGCAGCCAGGCACATAGTGACACACGCAGCCAGGCACATAGTGACATGCGCACCTAGACGCGCAGCCAGGCACATAGTGACACGCGCACCTAGACGCGCAGCCAGGCACATAGTGACTCGCACAGCCAGGCACATAGTGACATGCGCACCTAGACGCGCAGCCAGGTATATAGTGACATGCGCAGCCAGGCACATAGTGACACACGCACCTAGACGCGCAGCCAGGCACATAGTGACTCGCACAGCCAGGCACATAGTGACACGCGCACCTAGACGCGCAGCCAGGCACATAGTGACATGCGCACCTAGACGCGCAGCCAGGTATATAGTGACATGCGCAGCCAGGCACATAGTGACACACGCACCTAGACGCGCAGCCAGGCACATAGTGACTCGCACAGCCAGGCACATAGTGACACGCGCACCTAGACGCACAGCCAGGCACATAGTGACTCGCACAGCCAGGCACATAGTGACATGCGCACCTAGACGCGCAGCCAGGCACAAAGTGACATGCGCACCTAGACGCGCAGCCAGGCACATAGTGACACGCGCACCTAGACGCGCAGCCAGGCACATAGTGACACACGCAGCCAGGCACATAGTGACATGCGCACCTAGACGCGCAGCCAGGCACATAGTGACACACGCAGCCAGGCACATAGTGACATGCACACCTAGACGCGCAGCCAGGTACAAAGTGACATGCGCAGCCAGGCACATAGTGACACACGCAGCCAGGCACATAGTGACATGCGCACCTAGACGCGCAGCCAGGCACATAGTGACACACGCAGCCAGGCACATAGTGACACGCGCACCTAGACGCACAGCCAGGCACATAGTGACACGCGCACCTAGACGCGCAGCCAGGCACATAGTGACATGCGCACCTAGACGCGCAGCCAGGCACATAGTGACACACGCAGCCAGGCACATAGTGACATGCGCACCTAGACGCGCAGCCAGGCACATAGTGACACACGCAGCCAGGCACATAGTGACATGCGCACCTAGACGCGCAGCCAGGTACAAAGTGACATGCGCAGCCAGGCACATAGTGACACGCGCACCTAGACGCGCAGCCAAGTACATAGTGACACGCGCAGCCAGGCACATAGTGACATGCGCACCTAGACGCGCAGCCAGGCACATAGTGACACGCGCACCTAGACGCGCAGCCAGGCACATAGTGACTCGCACAGCCAGGCACATAGTGACATGCGCACCTAGACGCGCAGCCAGGCACATAGTGACATGCGCACCTAGACGCGCAGCCAGGTATATAGTGACACACGCAGCCAGGCACATAGTGACATGCGCACCTAGACGCGCAGCCAGGTATATAGTGACACACGCAGCCAGGTACAAAGTGACATGCGCAGCCAGGCACATAGTGACACACGAAGCCAGGCACATAGTGACATGCGCACCTAGACGCGCAGCCAGGTACAAAGTGACATGCGCAGCCAGGCACATAGTGACACGCGCACCTAGACGCGCAGCCAAGTACATAGTGACACGCGCAGCCAGGCACATAGTGACATGCGCACCTAGACGCGCAGCCAGGCACATAGTGACACGCGCACCTAGACGCGCAGCCAGGCACATAGTGACTCGCACAGCCAGGCACATAGTGACATGCGCACCTAGACGCGCAGCCAGGCACATAGTGACATGCGCACCTAGACGCGCAGCCAGGTATATAGTGACACACGCAGCCAGGCACATAGTGACATGCGCACCTAGACGCGCAGCCAGGCACATAGTGACACACGCAGCCAGGCACATAGTGACATGCGCAGTAGGTACATAGTGAAAGGCGCACCTAGACGCGCAGCCAGGCACATAGTGACACGCGCACCTAGACGCACAGCCAGGCACATAGTGACATGCGAACCTAGACGCGCAGCCAGGTACAAAGTGACATGCGCAGCCAGGCACATAGTGACACACGCACCAAGGCACATAGTGACACACGCAGCCAGGCACATAGTGACATGCGCACCTAGACGAGCAGCCAGGCACATAGTGACACACGCAGCCAGGCACATAGTGACATGCGCAGTAGGTACATAGTGACACGCGCACCTAGACGCGCAGCCAGGCACATAGTGACATGCGCAGCAGGTACATAGTGACACGCGCACCTAGACGCGCAGCCAGGCACATAGTGACATGCGCAGCAGGTACATAGTGACACACGCACCTAGACGCACAGCCAGGTATATAGTGACATGCGCACCTAGATGCGCAGCCAGGCACATAGTGACACACGCAGCCAGGCACATAGTGACATGCGCAGTAGGTACATAGTGACACGCGCACCTAGACGTGCAGCCAGGCACATAGTGACATGCGCACGTAGACGCGCAGCCAGGCACATAGTGACACGCGCACCTAGACGCGCAGCCAGGCACATAGTGACACGCGCACCCAGGCACATAGTGACACGCGCACCCAGACGCGCAGCCAGGCACATAGTGACACGCGCACCCAGGCACATAGTGACATGCGCACCTAGACGCGCAGCCAGGCACATAGTGACAGGCGCACCTAGACGCGCAGCCAGGCACATAGTGACAGGCGTACCTAGACGCGCAGCCAGGCACATAGTGACACACGCACCCAGGCACATAGTGACACACGCAGCCAGGCACATAGTGACATGCGCACCTAGACGCGCAGCCAGGCACATAGTGACACACGCACCCAGGCACATAGTGACATGCGCACCTAGACGCGCAGCCAGGCACATAGTGACATGCGCACCTAGAAGCACAGCCAGGCACATAGTGACACGCGCAGCCAGGCAGATAGTGACATGCGCACCTAGACGCGCAGCCAGGCACATAGTGATATGCGCACCTAGACGCGCAGCCAGGCACATAGTGACACGCGCAGCCAGGCACATAGTGACATGCGCACCTAGACGCACAGCCAGGCACATAGTGACATGCGCACCTAGAAGCAAGCCAGGCACATAGTGACACGCGCAGCCAGGCACATAGTGACATGCGCAGCCAGGCACATAGTGACATGCGCACCTAGACGCGCAGCCAGGCACATAGTGACACGCGCAGCCAGGCACATAGTGACATGCGCACCTAGACGTGCAGCCAGGCACATAGTGACACGCGCAGCCAGGCACATAGTGACATGCACAGCAGGTACATAGTGACATGCGCACCTAGACGCGCAGCCAGGCACATAGTGACATGCGCAGCCAGGCACATAGTGACATGCGCACCTAGAAGCACAGCCAGGCACATAGTGACACGCGCAGCCAGGCACATAGTGACATGCGCAGCCAGGCACATAGTGACACGCGCGGCCAGGTATATAGAGACATGCGCACCTAGACGCGCAGCCAGGCACATAGTGACATGCACACACATCTCTTGGCCTGGCCCAGGGATTCCCATTGCTCACCCTCATTCTCCCCCAATGTTTGTGCATCAGTACTTGGTGCGTATGTGTGCTACATGCTCGCCCATATCCCAGTTTTGGCACACATCCGGCTTTTAAAATTCACCTGTATGTGCATAAAATGCATTCATGTGCATAAACTCAGTTTTAAGTGTGCAAATCTTTTTTAAAAATTACCCCTATTACTCTACATATATTCCATGCAATAAAAAGGTCAAAGGAAGACCAAACAACTGCTAGCATGGTTTATTAATAAATTAAGAGGCTGTTAAAGTTATAAAGGTGTCATTCAAATCATGGAAAGTAGACCCAATTGAGAAAAACAGAGAAAAGCATAAGCATTGGCAAATTAGATATAAAACAGTAATAACGCAGGCCAAGAAAGAATTTGAAAAGAAGCGTGTCAGAGTTAAAAACTAATAAAAACTTTTTCAAGTACATTTGTAGCAAAAAGCCTGTAAGGAAGATGATCGAGGGGTAAAAGGGGGTGCTCAGGGAGGACAAGAAAATAGCAGAAATACTAAATTAATTCTTTGCCTTGGTCCTGACAGAAGTATATTGAGGACATAGCCACACAGAAACATTCTTTGCAGTGATGATTCTGAGCAACTAAAGCAAATCGCTGAGATTGCAGGATGTAATAGGTCAGATTGGCAAACTAAAGAGTAACAAATCACCAGAACCGGATGGTATTCATCCCAGGGTTCCAAAAGAACTCTAGCATTAAATTGCAAATCTGTTAGTAGCAATCTGAAATCTATCTTAAAAAAAACATAGTACATGAATACTGGAGGGTGGCCAATTTAATACTAATTTAAAAATGGGCTCTGGGATGATCCTGGGAACTATAGACTGGTGAGCCTTTTGACTGTACTGGGCAAAATGGTAGAAGCTGCTCTTAAAAAGAAAAAGGATTGGCCATATAGCTAGACATGACTTAATGAGGCCGAGTCGACATGGTTTTAGCAAAGGGAATTTTTACCTCTGGAGGAGTGGCATAGTGCACTATTGGAGGGGATGGGACAATCTCTGGAGGAGTGGCCCAGTACTTGCTGTGGGAGTTGTTACAAACACCAGAGTTCCTCTATGTGTTGATTTATATGGGGTTGCAGTACACATACAGCACTACGCAGAGGTTTGTGATTGTATTACATACATGCAGATAGGGCTGCACCTCACCTCAGTCGAGAAGGCTAATCCAATCCTGGTTTACCTCCATTGCATGCATGGATTTCTTTTGATAAAAGAGGGAAGTGGCTTGTATTTTCTTCTCCTTTTGGCCTATATCTCAATCAAAAGTGGGGTTGGAATCCGGCATCCTGAGCCTTCAACCTCAGCTATCCAAGGATGGCGCCACTTTCTCCTCCCAGTCCGGGCATCATGACAGACAGACGTTGGGCAGATCTCGTCCGGAGCCCTGCAGTCATGTGCCCTGAATCCAGCTACGAGTGTCGCCATTGCACGACGACTGAGGACTGGCAATGTGCATGCATGCAGAGAAGCAGAGCCAGACCAGATCAGCCAGTCCCGCTGAGGTGGGGCGAGGCGCTGTTACACACCTGTCCTGTGGTGCCCGGGCTCGTGCTGCACCTCACTGGATTGCACCATTGTAGTCTTGTTGAAGGAGGCCTGGGACAGCAGCTGGAAGGTGACGTTACTGTAGCACACCCCGGGCAGCCAGTGCCGGAACACCATCGCACCTTGAAAGAAACCTGAGCACAGACAGGCTGGTTAATCTTACACCCCAGAAGAAGGCTGCCTTCCGCACAATATCAGTAATAAGTATTGAGAGACTGAGATCATTCCCAAGATATCCAGGCTGACTGTCTCCAGATCTGGGCTGAACAAACCCATTTGGACAGAACACACAGCTCTCTCTCTCTTAAAATAAGAAAAGTAATTCTGTATATTGGCCGGGACTATCTTCTGGGCACCAGTTAGCATTTCCTCTCTTTCTTGCTCTGCTTAAGAGTTTAAGACTGAAATCTGGACCTTGGACTTAGGGTTGTTACTGCCCATCTGGTTAGTGGGTTAGGAAGTTTGGTTCGCTTTCCTTTTACAGTTCACCCCTCACATCGCAGCCTCCCAGTGGCACTGAGCTGCAGATCCTCTGCTAGAGCTTTCTAGCACATTCTCCACTTCCTGTGGACATGTGCGGCACTTCCTGCTCCACACTTCACGCCATCTCTCTCCACAGTTTCAACTCACAGCAGACCACTTACACATTTCTCAGTGATGCTTTCTCTTCCCTATAAGTTTCTAACTAGGGTTTGCACTTATTCCAATTCTTTATGTCCCTGTGTGACTCTTGTGATCCTATCACGATGCTCCTATTTTTCTCCAGCCATCTTTTCTTTCAAGCACTCATTTCTCCACTTTGATTTTACTTCAGTTATTTCTGGACAGTGGCTTAAAGAAATGCACGGACTGCGGTCAGAAGACATCCCTCAAAGACCTCCAAGGATGTAAGCTACTGCAGTAACTGTGCAAAACTGTCTCCGAGGACCATCGGGTCCTGCAAGGCGAGACTGCAAGCCCATCTCGCACTCAGAAAGAGCCGGCTGCTCTGTAAGGGGGTGTGGCAGGACGGGATTTTCTGGCAATTCTCTAATTCAATATCCAGCTCTGATAAGAGAAGAACAGTGACTCATTTCTCACTTCATCTCTGTGCTTTAAACCCGGATATTGATTATTCATTTTTCCTATAATATGTATTGCTTTTATTTTTTAATATTAACATTTTATATTTGAATTTTGTATATATTGGATGTATTTTAATTGTTGTTTTTAGTAAGGTTTTATTTTTTTTGACGTTTCGGGAATATGTTTTCTCTCAGGTGAGCTTCAAAAGCCCCATGCACACATCGATTAGGGGATGCGTGACTACGTTGGGCCTACGCATGACGAGCGGATTTTTTTTTTTAAAGCCACCGGAGTACATGCGCATATCCCGCTGACGCACAAATTAAAAGTTCCAATACAGGGGGAAAGCACGGACTGCGCAGGGCATGGATGGGCCTGGAGTTCAACTTCAAATTAGCTGGTGAGTACCTACGTGCACGCCAAGGGCCCCCGCTGCGTGCAAGCTATAAAGGGAGAGATCGGCGGGGCTTTAAGGGGCGGAGCTAACAGGGGAGAACAGAGGTTATTAAACTAGGGAGGCTTGGAAATCTTATTCCTTACCTGGGTGAACTGGGAACAAACTGGAAAAGCCGGTAGTGGCGTTGACCGTGTCTCTTTTAAAATCCCCCCACTTATGCGGTGGAAGCGGCTTTTCCACGCACAGGCGCGCGTCCGCTTAAAGTTGTGCTCACGTGTGCGCATGGTCAGGCCACTTTATAACACGCATGCGTACACATGTGCACGTTATAAATTGTCGTGTCCTTGGGCACAGGCCGACGAACGAGTGCACGTGTGCGCCCGCTCGCAGGTTTAAACGTTACCCTCCCTACCGTTTTATACATTCGTTTTATTTATATTATTTTTCTTTTATGATTGTTTTTAAATTTGTATTGTGACTATTGATTTTACTACAAAAATTATTTTACAATCCGACGGCATCTTTTAAACGAGCGCGCGGGCATGTGCACACGTTCGCCGGGCTATGCTCAGGGACGAGGCCATTTTATAACATTCTTAGGTATATTCACGCACGTTATTAACTGGCTCATCCCCACGCACACACGTGTTCACGCGCATATGCGCACAAATACGGCTTCTACCGAGTAAGTGGGGGGATTTTAAGAGACACGCGTGTGACTCCATTCCCAGTTCATTTCCAGTTTGCCCAGGTAAGGAATGGGACTTCCAAACCCCCTCGTTTAATAGCCTCCCCTTTCCCCCGTACCCGCGACCCTGAAGGAAACCGCACCGACCTGCCTATTTATCTGAATATTATTACTTCCAAGCCATCCACAGCAGACGTAGGGTTACGCGGCCAGGGAGCCCGGTGCACTCCTGTGTGCCTAGGTTTTTATGTGCACAAGTCTTTGTGAAATCCAAGATCACCTTTTTTGGAACTTTTCATTTGTGTGAAGAGCGGGAGATGGCCGTGTGCACACTGTGCGTGCCGGCCTGTCTGTCTGTGCACCTCCCGTTTGGGCTTTTAAAAGTCAGCTTTATGGTTTCATATGTACACAAAATTAACTGATTCCCGTCCTTTGTGTATTCTGGAGTCCTGATGGCGCTTGACTGTTAACATGTGGGGTATTCATTCTGTTGAAACTCAGCTGAAACCCTCCGGATAGTCCGATTGAATTATTTTTAAAAATTTTGGCAGTTTGTCTAGGAGGGGAAAACTTTTTAAAAAGGGGAGACTGGGATTGCTTTTGAAATGTTGCCTGCACTTGTTACGTTAAAGGCTCTGAGCACAGAGCGTCTGTTCCATTGTTTGCAATTAAGGTCGTTATAGGTAAAAATTTTACTTTTTTGAAGTTTTGTGGTTCTTTTGAGGTTTCCTTTTCTGGTTTATATTTTTTATTTGTTAAAGTTTTATAATTGTATCATTCTTTTGGCAATGATATTTTGTATGTGGACCTTTTAGATATAAATACACAGAGGTAAATTTTAAGACCCGTGCACGGGCGCACATGTGCGTACGTTTGCTGGTGCAGGCACATGGATGCAGAAATTTTATAACATACGCGCGTCTATGTGTGTATATGTGTATGTGCTATAAAATCAGCTATAAGCATGAACATGTGTGCACAATTTTACATCGATGCACGCAAATGCTGCCTCGCTCACCAAGTGGGGGGAATTTACCAGCTACGCACACCAGCACAATAGCCCTTTTTCCCAGTTCACCCCAGTAAAGCAGAGGACTTGCTAATCCACCTCCCTAACTTGCCTCCCTTTTACCCTATTACCCCAACCCCCAAAACCCGTTGACTAGCGTATTTTTTTTGTTACATTACTTATATGCAGTACCCATGGCAGAAGTAAAGCAATGAGTTAGGGGATCCTGGCACACGCGTGTGCCTGTAACTGCTTGCGTGTTGACTTCATTTTACAGGCTCGGCCCAACCCCCTTTTGCTTTTGAGGTTCCGTGCACATAGTGAGAGATCCGCACGCACAGGTGTGGGTTTTACAATACACGCGGCGTATGCCACGCTGAGACATGCGTGTATCTCCCGTCTTCAACACGCTTAGGGGTTTTAAAATCTACCAGATAATTTTTTTTAGGACGGTTACTTTTGAGTCTTATTGGTAGGTTTTTATTGTACTTTTGTCTCAGATGTCTACAGCATTAATTTGGTTTCCTTTGCCTGTACAATGTACATAAAAGGTTCCTCACATTACTTCAGCAGGAGATGATGCATGGGCGTTTTTGTACTCAGGCTGTTTTTGACTGGTAGGAAGCCTTAAACGGAGGACACATTTTTTCTAACACGTTTTTTTTCTCTGCTCTTTTCTTGGAATATTTTTAGTGTTTGTCAAGAGGATGTGAGGTGATCGTTTTGGTTTGGGAAGAAAATGTTTGCATTGGTTGCAGCTACAGTATATAGTTAGCCAACCTTGCAGACATAAGGTGATTTTCTTTTCATATTTTATTTCCTCATATTTCATATTTCCTCATTTTTAGTTCATTTTAGTATTTTTTTTATTTTTCTGGATGTGTTTTTTTATTTTTGATTTATATTTTCTGCTCATGTTCATTATGAGCATTTTATATATTTTTATAAATGTATATATATATTCTTGGTTTTTATTTTCATTTATTATATATTTGTTATTTATTTGCTTTCATTTAACAGTATCTTTATAGGTTTTATTATATATTGTTTTTTATCCTTTATATTTTTTTTTATGATTTGGAATGGTTCACACACAGACATATATATTGTTTTCTTAACCCAGAATCTTGGGTTCCTAGTCTTGTGACACCCTTGTGCTCCCTTGTGAGGGTTTAAATGTTGTCTCCTTGGTAAGGTCCTTTGGCCTCACTTGGTCTGGCAAGTTAGGTCTCACCCATGGAGATCCATGAGGGACATGATGTTACCAAGTGCAGTGTCTGTGCAGAAATGTCTCTGAGGAGCATCAGATCCTGCAAGCCCATCTCACACTCAGAAAGAACCGGGTGCTCCCTTAGTGCACACCTAACCAGTCAGGATTTCAGGATATTCACAATTTGCATACCTAGGGCATGCAAATTTATCTCATGCATATTCATTGTGGCCATCCTGAAAACACGACTGCTTAGGTGTGCCTCCAGGAGAGAGTTGGAAAACACTGAGCTTCTGATTTGCAGGTACAAATTCAGGCTGTCAGCTCCCCTGGAAGTGCCCCAAGGAAGGTCAATCAACTGCTGTTTGAAAATTCAAGGAGTTATTTTTTTATTACCTGAATTAGTGATCTGAGTGGTTACAAATGCATTGGGCCCAGTGAAATGGTCTCACTTCAGCTCTTTATTGACCTGTATTTGTACAGCAGCCACATGACATTATTCTACATTTCTACTTCTTTACCTGCTTTCCTTCCTCTGGGGGGAATATGACATAGCAGTTACCCGTTCTGTACTGCCTGCTGCGTCTCACCTGCGTGCAGGCTCCCCCCTCACCTGCGTGCAGGCTCTCCCCTCACCTGCGTGCACGCTCCCCCCTCACCTGCGTGCACGCTCCCCCCTCACCTGCGTGCAGGCTCTCCCCTCACCTGCGTGCAGGCTCTCCCCTCACCTGCGTGCACGCTCTCCCCTCACCTGCGTGCAGCAGTGCACGCTCCCCCCTCACCTGCGTGCAGGCTCTCCCCTCACCTGCGTGCACGCTCTCCCCTCACCTGCGTGCAGGCTCTCCCCTCACCTGCGTGCACGCTCTCCCCTCACCTGCTTGCAGGCTCTCCCCTCACCTGCGTGCAGGCTCTCCCCTCACCTGCGTGCACGCTCTCCCCTCACCTGCGTGCAGGCTCTCCCCTCACCTGCGTGCAGGCTCTCCCCTCACCTGCGTGCAGGCTCTCCCCTCACCTGCGTGCACGCTTTCCCTCACCTGCGTGCAGGCTCTCCCCTCACCTGTTTGCAGCGTGCTGTGGAACTCGCTGCCTTCCCAGTAGCTAATGTTGACTCGCGTGAAGACATTCTTCTTTTCTGGATACTGAATCTCAAACACAACTCCCGTCTGAGGGGAAGCTTTGTAATCAGAGATAGAAACATTATACACAGGAAGAGGCCCTAGAAAAAGAAGAGAGAGCAGCCTGAAAGTGCAGTATAGCCCAGCAGGGGACTCTAAAGCATGTATGACTGGCAGAACCGGACTCTCTCTGCTGTTTTACTACAATTTCTCATCTTCTAGTCTTCAGGGTTTTTTTTATCACTTTTCCCCATTAAGAGGTAAATTTTAAAACCTTGCGCACACAAAAATGTCCACATACATGTGCAAGTGGTCCATGCAGGAGCTACGTGAATTTTAAATAGCCGGAAAGGGCGTGTGTATTTGTGCGTGCATGTGAGTGACTTATAAATTCAGGTGTACACATGCATGTGCTAGATGTGCACATATCTCCTGGTTTTAGTGTGTGCCCGGCTTTAAAAGATCAGCTTTATAAGTATTGGTCATATTTACAGCACTAGCAGAGGTAAGATGCATTATACAGATACTCATAAGAACCGACAAAAGACTGGGATGATAACTTTCATGCTGGCACGCAGGCGCACATGTGCGCACCTTCATCAGCCCATGCTCAGGGGCATGGCTGTTTTATAACATATGCGCACATATTATAAAACAGTCTGACTGCGTCTACGTGTGCGCTCAGTTTTAAGTGGACACGTGCCTGCGCGCACAAATGCCACTTCTAAAGGCATGCACACCGGCGTCATTGCCAGTTCATTCCCAGTTTGCCCAGTTAAGGAAGCGACTTCCAAATCCCCCTAGTTTAATAGCCTCCCTTCCCCCCGTTAGCCTGGTCCTTTAAAATCCCGCCTAGAATATTTTGTTTCATAACTTGCACGTCATCCACAGCGGAAGTAAAGTTACCCAGCAGGGGACCCTGGCGCGCGCCTGTGCACCTAAGTATTGATGCGCAATTTTCATGTTCAAATCCCAGAATGCTCAGGCCCCACCCCTTTTTGGAAACCTTTCATTGGTGTGCGCAGCGGCCAGAACCCGCGGATCCTGCTCTGTGCGCACTGGCACAACATATTCACACGTAGGGCTTTCACATTCACCTTTACGAATGTTTGTGATTTAAAACACTCATACGAAGGGGTTTAATCAAGGGCAGGGACCACTTTATCTGTTTGGATAAAGCAGAAAAAAAATTTAGGAGATAATTTTAAAAGGAGTTACGGGTGTAAATGTGAGACACTAGGAGGTGAATTGTAAAAGCCCAATGCGTGCATTAATTAGGAGAAGCGTGAAGTCGTGTGCTAAACGGAGTTTAAAAGCTGCCGGGATCCGCGGGTATCTAACACAGTGCGCACTTCTGGAAAGTTTTCAAAAAAGGGGAGGAGCAGAGGAGCATGGGCGTGGCCTGCGCAGGGCGTGGGTGTATGTGCGCGTAAGTACTGACGCGACCCGAGGCGCCGCGGCTCCCTGCAGCGTAACTTTCCTTCTGCTATGGATGCCGTGTAAGTTACATTTTAAAGAAAATGAGGACGATCTGTGGGGTTTTACGGGTGGGGGTTGCTGGACGTATGTCTTAAGTGGGCAAACTGAGGAGGAACTGGTAAAGCTGGGAATGGCATTGGCGCGCGCCCCCTTTTAAAGTCGATTTCCGCACACACGTGCTCAGGGCCAGGCTATTTTATAACACGCGTGCATATCTGTGCCTACATCATAACATGGCCGCATGACTGGGGGCAAGCTGACGGTTTAAAAGTTGCCGTCATGTTTAGCAATTAAAGGAAGCCATTTACTGGTGTAAAGTGCATATCCGTTTGTGCTGGGTCAGGCAGATATCAGAGTTTGCCATCCAGGCAGCTAAACTTTTTCTCCAATCAGTCCTCAAGACAAAGATTCTTTAAGTTTGAAATTATTTATTGTACAGGTAAATTCTACTTACAATTGTTGCATCTCAAACGTAAGCCCCAAGGCAAAGATCTTTGGTAACTGGAGACAGGGTAGCAGGAGGGAGAAGGAAGTCTCTTGAGTTGCAGGACTTAGTTTATGGTGGAGGTAGGGAGCTTGAGGGATATGAGCCTGATTTAGTCTTCAGAAGAAGGCAGTAAGAAAGAAGGTAAAAACCCAATCATTTCACAGGGTTTTATAGAGCGCTGCTGGCTCAGAAGCACGCATGGGCAAGACTCAGGGTTGCCAGGTTTTCATGAAAGAACAAGCACTTTTTTTCCAAAAAAACAAGCCCAAAAAAAACGCGACTTGCAGAAAAAATAGCCCAATTAAAAGCAACCCGTGAATCGGAAAAAAAAAAATGCGAATGACTAGAAAAAGAAGCCCAATCTTGCGGTAAATAAGCGAGGTTGGCAACACTGGCAAGACTGAGCTCTCCTCGAGAGCTGCTAAGGGAAACGCCTCCAGAAGCTGGGGGCAGGGAGGCAAGGTCCAATGGCAGCGAGCCTAAGAACCATGTGACACAGGGGGCGCATGAAGGGCAGTCCCTTGAGCCTATACGGCACCTAGGAAGACTCAAGTTAGATTGAGCGGCATTCAAGCTCTTCCTATAGTGAGAGAAAGTGGAGGGGGGAGGGAGCTTCTCTTAAGGGCAAAGGCTCCTCTTAAAGGCAAGGCTCACAGACTTTTATCATGGGTTACAAAAAGTATTTCAATATCAAGAATCCTCAGAAGGGAGGACTGCAACCAACACAGTTAAACTACAGTATATACAGATAGACACATGTACGCACTGCTGGGGACAGAACACCGTTCCATGTAAAAATGGTAAGACACATTCGTCCTACTATTTCTCCACGCTAACATGTAAACCGATGTGATATATCCCAATGAATGTCGGTATATGAAAGCAAATAAAGAAATAAAATAAATCCCATGCACAATTCAAAGGCAAATCATCATGGCAATTTTCAAAAGCCCAGTTCCTCCAGGGAAGTGCATTTACACCTGTAAAACCCAACGTCGAGCTTGCAAAAGCTTTTGAAAAGCAGGCCTTATGGCTTTAGCCCGGCAAACAATCTATAATGAGAGGAGCAGGAAGTGTGGGGGGTGATGAGAGGTCAGGAGGAGCACCAGTATTTATTTACCTGATATTCTGCTTCCTTTTTAACAAATTGCAAAGAGTGAAGTATTTTACTGCTCTGCTAGTTCACATAAAGAGACCGAAAATATTCCCTGGCTTTTGCCGCAGGCCCCCTCCCCCGAGTACTAATTTGGGGACTTCTCGCGCCGTTTCGGCACGGTGTGCAGGAGGCAGTGAGTGGGCACTTACTGGTTAACACCGTGGTGGATTTCACGGCTCTGGGCCCCACGTCTGCATTCAATGCCAGAAGCGTGACGACGTAGCAGAGGCCGTGGTACGTCGCGTTGAAGACGATGGGTGCTGGCAGCGTGCCGTTACTCTCCTGGAACTGAAAGACGTAATCTGTGGCCTCCCCGCTGATCTTCACCCTGTAGACCGTGGATGGACCCAGCACGTCTGATGCCTCCAGGGAGATCTCCAGCGAGTTGTCATCGTGGACAGAGACACGGAGCGTGGCAGCATGCTGAGGGTACAAGGAAGAAGAGCACGCGTTAAGAGAGGCTCCCTGTACAGCAAGGCAGGGGTGGCGTAGGGTGCTCGGCCCACTTATTTATTTAGGAAACATTATTCCTAGACCTCAAGCTGACTGCATCATGTTCACTGTGGATCAGAATAAAACATTGCAGACTTTACATCCAATGCATCCCATATTTATATCCCATATTCATCCTAAGAACTGTTCTACGGCCCCATCCCAGTACTTCCTGTCCCAAATCGCTCCCGGCTAGCAGCGGGCGGACATTGCTAAAGCTTGTAGCCTTCAGTGTCACTGACTCTGCTTTGGGACAAGTGAGAGCAGGCAGGTGCTTCCGAGATAACGCAGCAAACATAATGACTGACTTCTATTCGGCTTTTTGTCTTTTCAAAGCGGATTACATTCAGGTACCCCCCAGAGGGCTTACAATCAGGGACGGTAACTTTCAGAGCGGCCAGTTTTAGGGGGGCACATGCCTAGCCCTGCAAATCCCAGGGGTATTTTATAACGGGCGGGCGTCCACGCCATTACCAGTCTCAGCATTACCAGTGTCCAGCGGGTCACCCCGTTAAGAGCTAAGTTCTCCAAACCCCTCTGGTTTAATAGCCTGCACGCCCCCCAGTTACTCATCAGCCGTCCTCCATAGCAGAAGTCAGCTTAGGAGGAACTGGATCTGGGCGTGTAAATTCTCTTGGCCCCGCCCTGGAATGCCCAGGCCACGCCCAGGCCACGCCTCTTTTGGAATCTCTGTGAGATGCGCGAGCATCTCGAAGCTTTGAAAATATGCTGGGCGCATATAAGCCCAACTTATAGAAACACAGAAGTGACGGCAGAGGAAGACCAAACGGCCCATCCAGTCTGCCCAGCAAGCTTTCACACCTGTTTTCATACTTATCTGATACTCTGACCACTGAAGTCAAGGCCCTTATTGGTAACTTTTTGGTTCCAATTCCCTTCCCACCCCCACCATCAATGCAGACAGCAGTGCTGGAGCTGCATCTAAGGGAAGTATCTAGCTAATTGGTTTGGGGTAGTAACCGCCGTAATAAGCAAGCTACTCCCACACTTGTTTCCCCTGCCTGTGCAATTCAGTCCTTGTTGGTTGTCTGAATATAAATCCTCTTTACTTCATTCCCTCTGTTACTGAAGCAGTGAGCTGCACTGGATACTTATTCCAAGTCAAGTATCAGGCTGGGGGGGGAGCCACAGCAGTGGCCCCCCCCAGCACTCCCTCCTAACCACAGCAGTGCCCCCCCCCCCAGCACTCCCTCCTACCCCCAGCAGTGGCTCCCCCCCCAGTACTCCCTACTCCCCACAGCAGTGGCTCCCCCCCAGCACTCCCTCCTAACCACAGCAGTGCCCCCCCCCAGCACTCCCTCCTACCCACAGCAGTGGCTCCCCCCCAGCACTCCCTCCTCCCCACAGCAGTGGCTCCCCCCCCAGCACTCCCTACTCCCCACAGCAGTGGCTCCCCCCCAGCACTCCCTCCTAACCACAGCAGTGCCCCCCCCCAGCACTCCCTCCTACCCACAGCAGTGGCTCCCCCCCAGCACTCCCTCCTCCCCACAGCAGTGGCTCCCCCCCCCAGCACTCCCTCCTAACCACAGCAGTGGCTCCCCCCCCAGCACTCCCTCCTACCCCCAGCAGTGGCTCCCCCCCCAGCACTCCCTCCTAACCACAGCAGTGCCCCCCCCCCAGCACTCCCTCCTACCCCCATTAGTGCCCCCCCCAGCACTCCCTCCTACCCACAGCAGTGGCTCCCCCCCCCCCAGCACTCCCTCCTCCCCACAGCAGTGGCTCCCCCCCCAGCACTCCCTCCTACCCCCAGCAGTGGCTCCCCCCCCAGCACTCCCTCCTCCCCACAGCAGTGGTTCCCTCCCCCAGCACTCCCTCCTCCCCACAGCAGTGGCTCCCCCCCCCCCAGCACTCCCTCCTCCCCACAGCAGTGGCTCCCCCCCAGCACTCCCTCCTACCCACAGCAGTGGCTCCCCCCCCCAGCACTCCCTCCTCCCCACAGCAGTGGCTCCCCCCCCAAGCACTCCCTCCTACCCCCAGTAGTGCCCCCCCCAGCACTCCCTCCTCCCCACAGCAGTGGTTCCCTCCCTAGCACTCCCTCCTACCCCCAGCAGTGGCTCCCCCCCAGCACTCCCTCCTCCCCACAGCAGTGGTTCCCTCCCCCAGCACTCCCTCCTACCCCCAGCAGTGGCTCCCCCCCCCCCCATTAGTGCCCCCCCCAGCACTCCCTCCTACCCCCAGCAGTGGCTCCCCCCCCAGCACTCCCTCCTCCCCACAGCAGTGGCTCCCCCCCCCCCCAGCACTCCCTCCTCCCCACAGCAGTGGCTCCCCCCAGCACTCCCTCCCCTCTGGCCTCATACTGGCAGGATTTTATTGTCCCCAAACTCTTGGCACTCAAGGCGACCGCCAGAAGGAAGCCACTGGAATTGCAATGTCGCCAACAAGTACAGGAAGTGGGTGGAGAAATTAAGAAAATTAATCAGCTCAATAATCCAAAAAGGCAAAAAAGAAGACCAGGAAGAGCAGCAAGCGAGAGAGAAAGGCCGGGAAGCTCTGAGCGCAAATGCTCGTACCATGGGGAATAAAGCTGCAGATCTGCAGGGGCACTTGGATATTGTTCCTATTACAGAGACCTGGGTCAGTGAGTCCCGTGAATGGGATACGACCAGAGATGACCCAAAAGGGGGAGGAGCAGCTCTTTATGTCAAAAACAATATCCAAACAACTGAAATTTAGGGTACGTGGGGAAAGGAGGACGAGCTGTGGGCTGTGGTGTACAGGCCTCCACCAAATCAGAGAGAGGAAGTGGACAGAGATCTGGCCAAAGACATCCAGAAGGTGGGACGGAAGGGAGAGGAGGTGTTGGTTAGGGATTTTAATCTGCTGGATGTGTACTGAAGAATCATCTTCTGGGGAATCAACAAGAAGTAGAGGGACAGCAGAGACAGTGACCTTCTCATGAGGGGAAGGACAATACGGGACTCAGACATGAAGACAGTGTCTCTGATGCCCAAGTAGGTGCCCAACTGAGCATCAGTTGCTATGGTTTGATACCATTGTACCTGAAGACTGGAGGATAGCAAATGTAACCCCAATATTTAAAAAGGGCTCCAGGGGCGATCCGGGAAACTACAGACCGGTTAGCCTGACTTCAGTGCCAGGAAAATTAGTGGAAAGTGTTCTAAACATCAAAATCACAGAACATATAGAAAGACATGATTTAATGGAACAAAGTCAGCATGGCTTTACCCAGGGCAAGTCTTGCCTCACAAATCTGCTTCACTTTTTTGAAGGAGTTAATAAACATGTGGATAAAGGTGAACCGGTACATATAGTATACTTGGATTTTCAGAAGGCGTTTGACAAAGTCCCTCATGAGAGGCTTCTAGGAAAAGTAAAAAGTCATGGGATAGGTGGCGATGTCCTTTCGTGGATTACAAACTGGCTAAAAGACAGGAAACAGAGAGTAGGATTAAATGGGCAATTTTCTCAGTGGAAGGGAGTGGACAGTGGAGTGCCTCAGGGATCTGTATTAGGACCCTTACTTTTCAATATATTTATAAATGATCTGGAAAGAAATACGACGAGTGAGATAATCAAATTTGCAGATGGAACAAAATTGTTCAGAGTAGTTAAATCACAAGCAGATTGTGATAAATTGCAGGAAGACCTTGTGAGACTGGAAAATTGGGCATCCAAATGGCAGATGAAATTTAATGTGGATAAGTGCAAGGTGATGCATATAGGGAAAAATAATCCATGCTATAATTACATGATGTTGGGTTCCATATTAGGTGCTACAACCCAAGAAAGAGATCTAGGCGTCATAGTGGATAACACATTGAAATCGTCGGTGCAGTGTGCTGCGGCAGTCAAAAAAGCAAACAGAATGTTGGGAATTATTAGAAAGGGAATGGTGAATAAAACAGAAAATGTCATAATGCCTCTGTATCGCTCCATGGTGAGACCGCACCTTGAATACTGTGTACAATTCTGGTCGCCGCATCTCAAAAAAGATATAATTGCGATGGAGAAGGTACAGAGAAGGGCGACCAAAATGATAAGGGGATGGAACAGCTCCCCTATGAGGAAAGGCTGAAGAGGTTAGGACTTTTCAGCTTGGAGAAGAGACAGCTGAGGGGGGATATGATAGAGGTGTTTAAAATCATGAGAGGTCTAGAACGGGTAGATGTGAATCGGTTATTTACTCTTTCAGATAATAGAAAGACTAGGGGGCACTCCATGAAGTTAGCATGTGGCACATTTAAAACTAATCGGAGAAAGTTCTTTTTTACTCAACGCACAATTAAACTCTGGAATTTGTTGCCAGAGGATGTGGTTAGTGCAGTTAGTGTAGCTGTGTTTAAAAAAGGATTGGATAAGTTCTTGGAGGAGAAGTCCATTACCTGCTATTAAGTTCACTTAGAGAATAGCCACTGCCATTAGCAATGGTTACATGGGATAGACTTAGTGTTTGGGTACTTGCCAGGTTCTTATGGCCTGGATTGGCCACTGTTGGAAACAGGATGCTGGGCTTGATGGACCCTTGGTCTGACCCAGTATGGCATGTTCTTATGTTCTTATGTTCTTAAGTCACATGAACCTCAAAGTCCTGGGCTAGAATCCCAAATTTGGCTTCCAGAACCTCTCTCCCACATTTTCCTATGTCGTTGGTGCCCACATGTACCACGACAGCCGGCTCCTCCCCAGCACTGTCTAAAATCCTATCTAGGTAATGCATGAGGTCCGCCACCTTCGCACCAGGTAGGCAAGTTACCAGGCGATCCTCACGCCCACCAGCCACCCAGCTATCTACATTCCTAATGATCGAATCACCAACTATGACGGCCGACCTAACCCTTCCCTCCTGGGCAGTAGCCCTGGGAGACTTGTCCTCAGTGCGAGAGGACAATGCATCACTTGTGTTAAATGGTGCGGTATATTTATATTTACATGCATACTTTGGGAAATAGAATGCACGTATGTACATGATTTCACTGCCCCAACTCTGCCCGTAAGATTGCCTAAAAGTTCTTGCAAAATCCCTTCTGCTGTACCTATAAATGTTTTAAAGCAAGAAATAAAATTAATACTGTTACACGCACAGCCCTCAGGGTGATTTTTAAAAAGCCCACATACACAAGTAAAACCACATTTTATGCACATAAATGCTTTTTAAAATTAACCAAGAAGGCAATTTTCAGAGCTGTTTAGCCCAGTTAACACTACGGTGCCCTCCTCAGTTGCCCAATGCAATATCATGTGCTCAGGATAGGGCACCATTAGCCTGTGCTTGGACGTGTGTTTTGGACACGCGAAGTGAGTGCCCCATGCAACAAATATATTAACGCGTCCGTAATGCACGTGCAAACCAGCGCATACCAAATAGCGTCAATCACAATTAAATTTCATTTAAATGACTCCATTAGCTATTACCCCCCCTCCCCCCCCAATGCAGTAACGTACGTCCAAACCTTCTGCATCCATAACGAGTTTTTTTATGTTTGAAATGTTGTGCCAGCCCTGTCCCTATTATACGTCCGTCGGTGCTAGACAGCTTCGCCCCGTTTGCCTCACCTTATTCACGGCTCCTCCCGCTTACCTAGGAAAGATGGCTACCGCCGCGTCTATAAGCCGACCTCTCCGGCGTCCCCGCAACGGCTATGGTGCTGCCTCCCGCCATTGCTCCTTTCAGGTACCTCCTAGGGTGCGCGCGCATCACCCGCGTCTTTATTCCAACCTTGGCGCGAACCTCGGGAGCGTTCCCGTCTACTGACCTCAAGCCATTCGGGTATATAACCTACTCTAATTTGCTAGCTCGTATACAGATCGATACTCTGAGGCCGCGGTAGAAACAGTGCGGCAGTGTCAGGCGCACCCTTGTTCCCCGCACGCACAGTTCTCTTAACCTACCGCTCGATACTCTCTTCAAATTGCATGCAAATGCAGGCCGCGGCTGCGAAGCGTTAGGCGAAGGTTAGGCCCGCGCAACCCATTTTACTGTATAGAGCGCTATACAGTATCCTGGGTTCGCGGGCCTAACGATTCACGGCCGCGCTGGTATCTGTCATTTCAAATGTCAGGTACCAGGAAGTGGACAGTTATGTTCCCTGATGCTCGGCAAACTTTCCCCCAGCCCCCGCTCACCTGCCCTGGCCGCGTCCGGTCTCCGGTGCAGCCCCAGTCCTGTCCCCTCCTCCCGAAGCAAAAAAAACACAAAACCGAAAAAGTAGCAAGAGAGCGAGGGGAGAGACGGGCAATCCTAGGCTCGGGCCTGCAGTCCCTTCTCCTCTCCTCCCGAAGCAGGGCGCGAAAAGCAGCCTTGCTCCGGGAGGAGGGGGGGCAGTTTAAAGCGACGAAGCGACTTACTTTTGCAGCCCCCCCCACCTCCGGACATCGGCGACGACCGCGGCTCCTGCCTCCAGCTGTCAGACAGACGCATCGCACGAGGGAAAACGGCCCCTGTGCGTGCAATTGGCTGCTCAAGACGTGACGTCACGACGTTTGGCGTCACGGCATGTGACGTCACGTCTTGAGCAACCAATTGCACGCATAGGGGCCGCTTTCCCACGTGCAATACGTCTGTCTGACAGCTGGAGGCAGGAGCCGCGGTCGTCGCCGATGTCCGGAGGAGGGCTGGCTGGAGTAAGTTGCGTCTTCTCTCTCCTCGCGCCGTGGTCCGTCTCGCTTTACACTGCCGTCTCCGCTGAAGGGGGGCTGCCGAAGTGGGGCCGCATTGGATTTTTTTTTTTCGCTTTTTTTTTGCTTCGGGAGGAGGGAGAGGACTGGGGCTACCACGGAGACCAGCACCCATGGATGCGGCCAGGGCCGGTGAGCGGGGGCTGGGGGAAAGTTTGCCGCTTACCCTTACTCCTGCCTCTAACGCAGGGGGAGGGGTAGGCGGTAAACTAACAGGTTAAACGTGCGGCAAATCGGCAGGGAAAAAAAGCGATAGTCGGAGCGCGCGACACAGTATCGGAGGGGAATAGCTAATTCCTTCATTATACAGCTAATTTGTTCATTTACATATCATATACATGCTGCGTGCGGAAAGGGTTATGCGTCTGTTTTAAGAAGCGCTAAGGATGCGTGAAACTGGAGACTGTATCGCTGGATTGCCTTACGCGTCCGAATTGTGCGCTCCCAGCACGTTACAGATGGGAAATCTTCAACCGCACGTTACAGTATCGACCTGTGAGTTAGCAAGGACTTGGACTTGTATGGATTCGCTCCGTTCCTGTCTACGCTACTCTGCCGCTTCCGTGCTACCGCTGGAAGCTCTCTCTCTGCCCTTCGGGGTAATTGCTAACCTGGGTACCCGCTCCTCGGGGGCCCTCTGCTTTATTTCAGGTGCCTTACAGGGAACAGGTACTCGCTCCTCGAGGGCCTGCTCTCCCTGCCTCGGTGCCTGTACCTTCTTCAACCTGGTGGAATCGCATATCAACAGCAAACACCTAGTGAGTCCTCTAACTCTCAGCCTGTCTCATGCACAGTATCTCCTCGCTGGGAGACCTGCTTCAGAACCTCCCTATACCAAAGGGGTGAGAAGGGCTCCCTCTGCCGAGGGCCCTGAGACTGCAACTACCAGACTGCCTCACTACTGCCACCTCTGCTGCTCCTCTTCAAGATGCATAATAAAGAACTAACTGTCAGGCCGATACAGTAAAGTCCGCGGGAGAGCGGGCGAATGCCCGGCCACTGTATTTAAATTAGGCCCGGCGGTAAAAACTAGCGCGTCCCTAGCGCCTCCTTTTAGCTCGGAGCGGTGGCTGTCAGCGGGTTTGACAGCTGACGCTCAATTTTGCCGGTGTCGGTTCTCGAGCCCGCTGACAGCCACGGGCTCGGAAACCGGACGCCGGCAAAATTGAGCGTCCAGTTTTCGGCCCGACAGCAGATTTCACTGCTACACAAAGGCCGCCCATGCCCTTCCCTGGGATTACCCTGCAGAGAGCTGTCAGGCAGTCAGAGGCCACCCATGCCCTTCCCAGGGATTACCCCGCAGAGAGCCGTCAGGCAGTCAGAGGCCACCCATGCCCTTCCCAGGGATTACCCTGCAGAGAGCTGTCAGGCAGTCAGAGGCCACCCATGCCCTTCCCAGGGATTACCCCGCAGAGAGCCGTCAGGCAGTCAGAGGCCACCCATGCCCTTCCCCGGGATTACCCTGCAGAGAGCTGTCAGGCAGTCAGAGGTCACCCATGCCCTTCCCCGGGATTACCCTGCAGAGAGCTGTCAGGCAGTCAGAGGCCACCCATGCCCTTCCCCGGGATTACCCCGCAGAGAGCCGTCAGGCAGTCAGAAGCCACCCATGCCCTTCCCCGGGATTACCCCGCAGAGAGCCGTCAGGCAGTCAGAGGCCACCCATGCCCTTCCCAGGGATTACCCTGCAGAGAGCTGTCAGGCAGTCAGAGGCCACCCATGCCCTTCCCCGGGATTACCCTGCAGAGAGCTGTCAGGCAGTCAGAGGCCACCCATGCCCTTCCCCGGGATTACCCTGCAGAGAGCTGTCAGGCAGTCAGAGGCCACCCATGCCCTTCCCCGGGATTACCCTGCAGAGAGCTGTCAGGCAGTCAGAGGCCACCCATGCCCTTCCCCGGGATTACCCTGCAGAGAGCTGTCAGGCAGTCAGAGGTCATTCATGTCCTTCCCCGGGATTACCCTGCAGAGAGCTGTCAGGCAGTCAGAGGTCACCCATGCCCTTCCCCGGGATTACCCTGCAGAGAGCTGTCAGGCAGTCAGAGGTCACCCATGCCCTTCCCCGGGATTACCCTGCAGAGAGCTGTCAGGCAGTCAGAGGTCACCCATGCCCTTCCCAGGGATTACCCTGCAGAGAGCCGTCAGGCAGTCAGAGGTCACCCATGCCCTTCCCCGGGATTACCCTGCAGAGAGCTGTCAGGCAGTCAGAGGTCACCCATGCCCTTCCCCGGGATTACCCTGCAGAGAGCTGTCAGGCAGTCAGAGGTCACCCATGCCCTTCCCCGGGATTACCCAGCAGAGAGCTGTCAGGCAGTCAGAGGTCACCCATGCCCTTCCCAGGGATTACCCTGCAGAGAGCTGTCAGGCAGTCAGAGGTCACCCATGCCCTTCCCCGGGATTACCCTGCAGAGAGCTGTCAGGCAGTCAGAGGTCACCCATGCCCTTCCCCGGGATTACCCTGCAGAGAGCTGTCAGACAGTCAGAGGTCACCCATGCCCTTCCCCGGGATTACCCTGCAGAGAGCTGTCAGACAGTCAGAGGTCACCCATGCCCTTCCCCGGGATTACCCTGCAGAGAGCTGTCAGGCAGTCAGAGGTCACCCATGCCCTTCCCCGGGATTACCCTGCAGAGAGCTGTCAGGCAGTCAGAGGTCACCCATGCCCTTCCCCGGGATTACCCTGCAGAGAGCTGTCAGGCAGTCAGAGGTCACCCATGCCCTTCCCCGGGATTACCCTGCAGAGAGCTGTCAGGCAGTCAGAGGTCACCCATGCCCTTCCCCGGGATTACCCTGCAGAGAGCTGTTAGGTAGTCAGAGACCACCCATGCCCTTCCCCGGGATTACCCTGCAGAGAGCCGTCAGGCAGTCAGAGACCACCCATGCCCTTCCCCGGGATTACCCTGCAGAGAGCTGTCAGGCAGTCAGAGGCCACCCATGCCCTTCCCCGGGATTACCCTGCAGAGAGCTGTTAGGTAGTCAGAGACCACCCATGCCCTTCCCCGGGATTACCCTGCAGAGAGCCGTCAGGCAGTCAGAGACTGGACGTTCATTTTTATAGCTATGTACAGGAGGGACAGAAACAGAGGCCAGCGAGGGACAGGAGAAGGATAACTGAAGGCCAGGAGTGCAGTGATGCAGAAATAATTACACTTTACTTCTCCCTGCAGAGGGTCAGAAAGGCACTGCTGAGGTTTATATCACAGCCTCATCCTTCCCACACTAACAAATAGAAAACTGCTTTGATAAACACTTCTGGCAGCTGAATACAATTAGTAGCTGTCATTACTCCCCCAAAACCCTCTGCAGCACAGCACAAGGCTCACTGCTAATGACACGGAAGGAACTAGAGAATGTGAACAGCTGGCAGCATCAGTCAGAGAGAGTCAAAACGCTCCTCAAAGAGTCAGAACCTCACTCCTGCCTCACAGCCCCTTCTAATACTGAGACCAATGTACAGAGCCTCCCATCCCACCTCACTCCTGCCTCACAGCCTCCTTCTAATACTGAGACCAATGTACAGAGCCTCCCATCCCACCTCACTCCTGCCTCACAGCCTCCTTCTAATACTGAGAGCAATGTACAGAGCCTCCCATCCCACCTCACTCCTGCCTCACAGCCTCCTTCTAATACTGAGACCAATGTACAGAGCCTCCCATTCCACCTCACTCCTGCCTCACAGCCTCCTTCTAATACTGAGACCAATGTACAGAGCCTCCCATTCCACCTCACTCCTGCCTCACATCCCCTTCTAATACTGAGAGCAATGTACAGAGCCTCCCATCCCTCCTCACTCCTGCCTCACAGCCTCCTTCTAATACTGAGAGCAATGTACAGAGCCTCCCATCCCACCTCACTCCTGCCTCACAGCCTCCTTCTAATACTGAGATCAATGTACGGAGCCTCCCATTCCACCTCACTCCTGCCTCACAGCCTCCTTCTAATACTGAGACCAATGTACAGAGCCTCCCATCCCACCTCACTCCTGCCTCACAGCCTCCTTCTAATACTGAGAGCAATGTACGGAGCCTCCCATCCCACCTCACTCCTGCCTCACAGCCTCCTTCTAATACTGAGACCAATGTACAGAGCCTCCCATCCCACCTCACTCCTGCCTCACATCCCCTTCTAATACTGAGAGCAATGTACAGAGCCTCCCATCCCTCCTCACTCCTGCCTCACAGCCTCCTTCTAATACTGAGAGCAATGTACAGAGCCTCCCATCCCACCTCACTCCTGCCTCACAGCCTCCTTCTAATACTGAGACCAATGTACAGAGCCTCCCATCCCACCTCACTCCTGCCTCACAGCCTCCTTCTAATACTGAGACCAATGTACGGAGCCTCCCATCCCACCTCACTCCTGCCTCACAGCCCCTTCTAATACTGAGACCAATGTACAGAGCCTCCCATCCCACCTCACTCCTGCCTCACAGCCTCCTTCTAATACTGAGAGCAATGTACAGAGCCTCCCATCCCTCCTCACTCCTGCCTCACAGCCTCCTTCTAATACTGAGAGCAATGTACAGAGCCTCCCATCCCACCTCACTCCTGCCTCACAGCCTCCTTCTAATACTGAGACCAATGTACAGAGCCTCCCATCCCACCTCACTCCTGCCTCACAGCCTCCTTCTAATACTGAGACCAATGTACAGAGCCTCCCATCCCACCTCACTCCTGCCTCACAGCCTCCTTCTAATACTGAGACCAATGTACGGAGCCTCCCATCCCACCTCACTCCTGCCTCACAGCCCCTTCTAATACTGAGACCAATGTACAGAGCCTCCCATCCCACCTCACTCCTGCCTCACATCCCCTTCTAATACTGAGAGCAATGTACAGAGCCTCCCATCCCTCCTCACTCCTGCCTCATAGCCTCCTTCTAATACTGAGAGCAATGTACAGAGCCTCCCATCCCACCTCACTCCTGCCTCACAGCCTCCTTCTAATACTGAGACCAATGTACAGAGCCTCCCATCCCACCTCACTCCTGCCTCACAGCTCCCTCTGAATCCTTCATGTCTGACATTTCTGTGGGAGTGGGGGTTGATGCACAGGATGCTGCAAATTTGGGGAAATTGGATGTCTGTCTGTCACATGTCTTGTTCTACCAGAGCTCGCTGTAAACCATTTTTCCTGGGTTTCTGAAACCTCTGTGGGAGATGGGAAAGAGATACTGGATGGTTAATTAAAACCTGGACAATTCCTCTTTCAAATGAGTGCGCTCCATTTTCATTGCAGACAGCTGAAGGCAGAATGGAGAACCTTTGATGCTCCAAATGATAGCTCTTGGGCCATCAGCACCACAGTTGTTGCACTGAATAAAAGACATTTTGGAAATTTTCACTAATCCTTTGAAATCCTATGAATAAGGTAAGGTAAAATTTAGGGTCTAGCAAAAGATTTTTTTTTCTTTAACTTTATGTTTATTGAAATTTCACAAAAATATTAACAAGCACATCAGGTTATAGTAACGTACAAGAGAGGAAATAATGAGCAATCGTTTCTTAGGAAAGGAACATTTTTTTAGCGATACAATATCTCTCACTTGTAATATTAAAGAAATATTGGGGAATTCCTAGATGAAAGGATTCAAGAGCAAATCCTATAAGAAGAAATAAGAACTACTGAAATTAGGAGGCACTCAAAATACCAACTACATATAAATGCCGTAGTCAAAATTATAAATTCTAACAGGATCAAGTGTGTGAAGAGCATCCAAATCCGAGCGTAAATGTGCAGAATCAGAATATACACGTGTAATACTTTGATGAGTTACATAAAACATAGAAACATAGAAATGACGGCAGAAGAAGACCAATCGGTCCATCCAGTCTGCCCAGCAAGCCTTACACTTATTTTTCTCATACTTATCTGTTTCTCTTGGCTCTTAGTAACCTTATGTTCTAATTCCCTTTCTCCCCCACCATTAATGTAGAGAGCAGTGATGGAGCTGCTTCCAAGTGAAATATTAAGTTTGATTAGTTGGGTAAGCGGCAGCATAGCTCTCTGCCATGAAGCAGAGGGCAATGCTGGATATGTGTGAAGTATCAGTTTTTCTTCTCCCCTGTCATTGAAGCAGGGAGCTATGCTGGATATGCATTGAAAGTGAAGTATGCCTTGAAAGTCACATTAACTATCATCAAATATTGAAAAGCCTAATAATTGGTAATTGAATAAGCCTAATAATTGGTAATACCTATAGCCCATGAACCCATCCCTGTTTTTTTTTTTCTTTTTTTGTTTTTTTTAAATTGGGAGATGGCTGCCCTCCATCCTTCTGCTCCGTGAAGGTGGAACACCAACTACTGGCCACTGGCATCCCGCTCCGTGAATGCCTCTGTGGCTACTGCCGCTCCGTGCAGTGTTTTGCTACCTGGTCTTTATACACTTCCTCTGGACCTGATGGATCCACAATGTTTATCCCACGCCCCTTTGAAGTGCTTCACAGTTTTGGACTTCACCACTTCCTCCGGAAGGGCATTCCAGGCATCCACCACTCTCTCCGTGAAGAAATACTTCCTGACATTGGTTCTTAGTCTTCCTCCTTGGAGCCTCAGCTCGTGACCTCTGGTTCTGCTGATTTTTTTCTGTCGGAAAAGGTTTGTTGTTGCCTTTGGATCATTAAAACCTTTCAAGTATCTGAAAGTTTGAATCATATCACCCCTGCTCCTCCTTTCCTCCAGGGTGTACATATTTAGATTCTTCAATCTCTCCTCGTATGTCAACCGATGAAGACCCTCCACCTTCCTGGTCGCCCTTCTCTGTACCGCTTCCATCTTGTCCTTGTCTCTTTGTAGATACGGTCTCCAGAATTGAACACAGTACTCCAGGTGAGGCCTCACCAAGGACCTGTACAAGGGGATAATCACTTCCCTTTTCTTACTCGATATTCCTCTCTCTATGCATCACAGCATTCTTCTGGCTTTAGCTATCGCCTTGTCGCATTGTTTCGCCGACTTCAGATCATTAGACACCATCACCCCAAGGTCTCTCTCCTGCTCCGTGCACATCAGCCCTTCTCCCCTCATTGAATACAGTTCATTCGGATTTCCATGTATTTATCGTACGTTAAAAAATTGCTAACTCACATGAAACTCATTCTGAACATGGCTAAAATGGAATCACAGTCGGGTCGATACAGTAAGGACGCGTAAGAAACAGTGCGGCAGTGCCAGGCGCCCGCTCCTTTGCCACGTGCATATTTTGTTTCACATACCGCTCGATTCAGTATTCAAATTAGATGGAAATCCAAGTGGCGTCCAAAACGCATCCATGAAGCGGTAGGCGTTCGCAAACCATTTATTTTACTGTTTAGAGCGGTATACAGCGCCTATACAGTATCCAGGGTGCGCTGGTACCTGTCATTTGAAATGTCATTCCACCAGGTAAGTGGATGGTTCTTTTCTACAGACCCCCCTGCCTTGAGCGCCCGGCCGGACGTCCCAGTTTCCCAGTACATACATGGATATGCCACACTGTGGATTCTCTGATGTACAGTTTGACTAGACGCAGGAGGAAGGCTCCGTTAAGGCGTCCGTAGAGGCGTCCGTGTCTCCACAGGACACCTAGCGGACGCCCATCTCTCCGGTGCCCGTAGAGGCATCCATGTCCGGAGCCTCAGAGACGTACAGTTTAACCCTAGCCTGGCGCGGCTCCCATCTAACACCAGGGACAGGGTAGGCGGTAAATATTCAGGTTAAAGACACAGTAAATAAGCTGGTTAACAGGGCGATAATTTGGGCGCACGTTACTGTATCGGAGGGAATAGCTAATCCGATCATTATCATGTCATATACATGTGGCGGGCGGAAAGGGATATGCGTCTTTTTCTGCAAGCGGTAAGGACGCATAAAAGCCGATACTGAATCACGGGTATGTCTTACGCGTCCAAAACGTGCGTCCAAAGCGGGTTAAAAACCGGGTAACCACGGCCGCGCTTTACTGTATCAGCCCGAGTATTGGAAAGAAAAGCAACCAATGAACCATTACCACCCTTGACACTGGAGGACAAGCAAACAAGAATTCATCCAATACAACAGGCCCGTGATCTGCTGACAATTAATCAAACTGTAAAACTCATAACTGCAACACAAATCAAAGAGGGATATTACAAATTATCAATATTAAAGCGATTAAAACCATTTTTTGGAGCAAAATGATTTCAGAACTATTCTTCAACTCTTAATCTTTGCCAACCTTGATTACTGCAATGCCCTGCTTCTAGGATTACCGTTAACAACAATACGTCCGCTACAGATTCTCCAAAATACGGCAGCAAGAAGTCTTACAGAAACAAAAGAGCATGACCACATCACTCCAGGCTTAATATCACTACACCGGCCTCCTATAAAATCTAGAGCTGAATATAATAAGATACTAACAATAACTCACAAACTTATCTATGGAGAAAGAACAGATTGGCTTAACACCGCCATAAAAACACACACCCCACAGCGAAATGTATGATCTATGAATCAAGGCCTATTATCTATTCCTTCAATAAAAACTGCCCAATTAACACAAGTAAGGGAGAGGCAATTTCTTTAGCAAGTCCAAAACTATGGAACTCACTACCTACTGAAGTTCACCTACAACAAAATGTAAAAAGTTTTAAAAAAGAGAGATTAAAACCTGGCTGTTCAGGAACGCACACTCGGAAATTCACTAACATTTACCCCCAGCTGATATACCATTCAGTTAACCTTCTATCAGCAAAAAGATCACTAATTACCTGCTCAAATAATTATTTATAACATATAGCATTAGCTACTCACTTTATCATTGAATTATTTTATTAATTTCAATACTGATCTGTTTTATAAAGAAATTGTATTTGACCTTTACGCCGGGACCATCCTCGGGGTAGGAGACCCCCAACGAAGCTGCTGCTCGGGGTAAGAGGCCCCCTGAAAGCACCGCGCCGCACCGCCAATCGACCCGCACCGCCACACGGACCACGCCCCCTCCAGCTCCACTGGCCTATCCGAGGCCAGACCCGGCGCACACGACTTCCGCCCGAGACGACTGGAAGGCCCGTCAAATCGGGGCACTCACCGCTGGCGCCGCACGCCGGGTGTCGCGCGCCAAAGGGACCTGCCCCTTAGAGCACCCCTTTGAGCTGCACTCTTGAGCAACCACCCTGCCTATCTTACACGCCTGAACCCACCATGAGGGCACCCGTGCTATCGGCACTGACCCACCGGGGTCAGGATGACTAGCCTCCGAACGACCTGTACAGCGAGAGAGCCCGGCCTACCAACGCCTGCTTGCCGCAACATCATATCTGGCACCGGAGGGCTCTTAAAAGTAAGAGACTCGCCGTTTCTCTCTCTCTTCGCGATCGCCAGCGCTCCCGTCCGGTTTGGTGCAATCGGCTTCCCTGAACCATCGGGGTCTGAGCCCAGCAAGGCCTGCGGCCTCCACGGCGACAGGCCCGGAGCCAAAACCCACGCGGAGGTTGACCCGCCCCCTGGCCTCTCTCACATCCGGCCCTAGAGGACTCTCTAAATAGAGCCCATCTGCCCTCTCGCATCTCGCGCAGGGAGTCTCGTGCTGAAGAAGCGCGACTGAGGAACCTTCCCTTTAGTGCGCCCCTTTGTACGACCGCTTTTGTGCGCCCCCTATTCTCTCCTACCCACCCCACAGACCCCCTAACTCCACTCCTGCTCTCATCTTACCCCCCTTTCTCCACCGCCGCTTACAGCTCTCTTGTGATAAAGTCTGACTCTAGACTCAGTTTACCCTCTAACTGCTTTTGAAGTTCACTGTTACAGAGGCCATCACCACAAACGGCAAATACTTCTCAGTATTACTCATGTGTTAGCACCTATAGTCATATTGCTTGTCTTTACCTCAGTAACCCTACAATCGGTATTGTAACTGTAATTGTATATCTACTGCATCTCATTGTATGTCTATTGACTTATTTTGTTCTCCGTCCACTCACTCAGATCCAATAAACTGTACCCCCTCAGCCCGCCTTGCTACCTAACCCACCTCTCTGCTATCAGTTCTGAGTTCCTACCCTCCCTCCACCCCCTCACCCCCCACTCTATTCTATATCCAGCTTCCGCCCCCCCCCCCCCAAGTTTGATTCCTCACTTTATTCTCCACTGTGCAACAATCATGCACACATTCTTCATTCCTACCCTTAGGCATCATGCCCTCGCACTACGAGACCCCCATCCTAAATCTTCCTTCAAATACCAGAGAAACCTCCTCCCCATCATGACCACCCCACTCACCCAATTAATTGGTCTTACAACTTTCACAATCCTCCTACTCAATGCACAATCAATCATCAAAAAACTGCCCTTATCAATGACATCCTACTGGACGACAGTCCTGGTATACTAGCCATTACTGAAACATGGCTAAAGGATTCGGATAAAGTTCTACTTAACCAACTCCCATCAGAAACATAGGACATTTTCTCCATCCCCAGACCCAAAAAAAGAGGAGGGGGTCTCCTCGTAGCAGCAAAAAAGGCCTTCAGACTTACACTTAAACCTATCTCCCCCCCCCCCCCCCCACAGGCTGGAGATCAGCATTTTCCATTCATCCAACCTTCAAATCTGCCTAGTATATGCCCCCCCAGGGCTTCCTGAAAATAATCCCTCCCCCTTAATAGAATATATCTCCAAAAATATAAATATACATGCACCAACAATTATCCTAGGAGATTTTAACCTCCATGTCGACGCCACCTATCTCGTCCACCTGCGACTCCCTCCTAACCTCACTAGATGCCCTAGGCTTCACTCAGATAATCTCACACCCAACACACAAAGCTGGCCACACCCTTGATCTCATGTTTACCAATTCCCAAATCCAAACTAAACCTCCCTCATGCATCCCCATTCCCTGGTCCGATCACTTATGCATCGATATAACCTGTACCATAAAGAACACTACCACTCCCACCTAACCCAAAAAACCCATCCACTACAGACGTAGTTGCAAGCAAGAAGACTTAACAGCCCTATCTAATGACCTCAATACACTTGACTTAACTGACGTGGATACGGCACTCTCTTCCTGGAACCACATTACCAGTCTGATAGCCAATAAGCTCTGCTCTACACAATCGCGTGAAATCGACCCATTAAAAAGAAATAAACAACCTTGGTATACTCCAGAGCTAAAAACCTTGAACATAATCTTAGAAAGCTTGAAAGACAATGGTGCAAAGACCTCACCCCTGCACAACTGGCTAAGTTTAGATCTTACCTCCACACATATCGAGTAGCAATCGATAAAACCAAAAGAGATTTATACTCTCAAAGAATCCACCATCTCCAATTCAATGCTCGAGCCCTATTTGAATTAGTAAGCAACTTAACGAAAACCAACCCACCTTCCATGCCCGACATAGACAACCAGGCCAAATGCGAAGACCTAGCCTCCTACTTCCACAAGAAAATAGATAACATCATGTCTCGTTTCCCCTCTACACAATCACCCACAGAAACCATTTATGACAACACTACTGCTAGACTCTCCGCATTCGAAATCACCTAATCATTAGAAATTGAATCCATTCTAAAAAAAATCAAACCCTCTACTCACCCCTCAGATACCATTCCAACAAAAGCTCTCCTTAAAATCCCCAACATCATCTCTAAACCCATCTCAAACATCATCAACAGATTCATCTTGCTAAGCAATGTACTTAAAAATCTTAAACATGCCATTATAAAACAACCCACCCTAGACCCCTCCGATCTCACCAACATTCGCTCTATCTCCAACCAGCCCCTCATTGCAAAAATCTTAGAAAAATCATTCAACTGACAATTATCAGACTATCTGGATGAACATAATATTCTCTTACCTTCCCAATATGGTTTTCGCAAACACCAAAGCACAGAGACCTTGCTCATTTCAATTTCCGACCACATCCTAAAAAGCCTAGAGAAAGGTCTCTCACACATTCTGATACTCCTCGATATCTCTTCTGCTTTTGACACTGTCAACCACAACATATTAATAGAACGCCTCACCAACATCGGCATTTCAGGTTCTGCTCTCCACTGGTTCCAATCTTACCTGCATGATAGACAATATAGTGTCCAAATTGGAAAATGCATATCTAAACCTACCACTCTAACTCAAGGCATTCCGCAAGGCTCCTCTCTCTCCTTTACACTTTTCAATATATACCTCCTCCCCCTCTGCCATCTCCTCTCCAAGCTAGGCCTTCTGCATTTTATATATGCGGATGATGTTCAGTTCCTGATACCCGTAACTGACACACTACTCAAAGCTATCGAGACCTGGAAATCCGCCCTCGCTATCATCAGCACCCTGTTAGCAAACAACTTCCTCATGCTCAATACGGCAAAAACAGAGCTCCTCCTTATCTCACCCCACAACATCAAACCACCCCTAATGTTGGTCAACACACCTCCATCCAGCATTACCTTCCCCCAACAAGTGCGCAGCCTCGGCATTACCCTTGATAATGAATTTTTTGAGGTTAAAATGATTAACGCCACACTTAAAGACTGTTTCTTCAAATTGCACACCTTAAAAAAACTTAAACCCCTTTTACACCTCAATGACTTTCGTACAATACTCCAAGCCATCATCCTATCGAAAATTGATTACTGCAATGCAATGCTCTTGGGCTTACCCAAAAGCTCGATCCAACCCCTCCAATTACTCCAAAATGCAGCAGCTCGTATCCTCACCAACACCCACAAAAACGACCACATTACCCCTGTCCTCAAACACCTGCACTGGTTACCCGTTAAATCAAGAATCACTTACAAATCCCTCACTCTCATCCACAAATCTCTTCACAACCAAAACATGCACTGGTTTAAAGAACATCTCACCTTCCGTAACACTGACAGACCTACCAGAAAGCAACACCGAGCAACCCTACATACTCCATCACCTAAATGCACTAAGCTTTGCTCCACCAAAGACCGGGCATTTTCCTTAGCTAGGCCCGCTCTATGGAACAAGTTACCCTCCTCCCTCTGCAAAGAATCTTGCCCAAAAAAATTCAAGCAGAGCCTGAAGACTTGGCTCTTCAAACAGGCTTACACCTAACTGCACACCCTCACCACTTTTATCTATATCGACTCCCCCTTCAATTGCCCTACTTCCCATTGTTCATTATAACCACTGCAACACAATCTCGTTTGTAACATAATCTTGTGTAACATAATCTCTGTTGTAACTAAACAGAAGTATCATATGTCATTTTAACCTCTTATAATTCATGGTAACGTATATTGTATATAATTCCTCCTTGTAAAATTTGATTCTTAAATGTATGCTCTTGTAAAAAAGTTGATGCTTAAATTTATGCCCTTGTTACTTCTAGTTACTTGATCTACCCCACTATTCACTTGCCTCCAAGTTTTAGTCCCCTTGCCCCCCCTCTAATTTCTTTTCCCATCCCCCCCTACTAATTTCATCAGTTCTATGTTCACTGTAAAGCCTGTTGCTGCTTTTTGTTTCTTGTTAACAGATGAGATGTTCCCAACGACCATCGTTATATAAAAACTGTTAAATAAATAAATAAATATTCCTGATATTAACTAATGTTATTTAATTTAATTATTATTATACTTGAAGCACGTTTTTGTTTGCAATGAATTTTACTTATATTTTATTTCTTTTATTGTATTTTATGCATGAATGTTGGAAAAGAAACTGGATTACAAATTTTATGCAAATGTTGTAAACCGTTGTGATGGAACCTACCGAATGACGGTATAAAAAAAAATGTATAAATAAATCTCAGTTATAAATTTCTTAATCATATCAATTGGAGAAATTAAATTGGACTGAGGAAAATTTAGAACATGTAAATTTAAATAACAAATAGAATTTTCAATGTTCTCCAATTTTCATAGATGTGAGAAATCAGATTTAACCAGCAAGTCTTGAGTTGGCTGTAAAGAAGAAACCTGAAGTTCTAATGCAGAAATATTTTGCGTATGAGAAACTGTTTCAGATTCCAAAGTTTGAAATCTTCCAGCAGTAAAGCAGAGGTAACATCCACTAAGGAAGATATGGATTTCTCTAATAACAGAGAGAGTCCATGGTAATTATGGAAGGTTTTGAGAGAGCAGGGCGCAACAAATTGGATTTCATACCTCGGTTTTCCTGTTTAAGTTTCGACTCCCCAGAATCTTCATTAATCCCCCGTGGAGTTGAAACTATCACCTGGGAAGGGAGCGGCACATCTATTCCTGGCGCGGAGCTCTCCAGAAATGCCGAGGTCTCAAAACTGGAAGCAGAAACAGCTGCTGGCTCGGTCACAACTGCAGTAAGGGAAGCTTCTTCAAAAACCACCGTTCTACAACCCGAAGGTCCACATGGCGGTGGAAAAACATCCACATTAAGAGACATTGGGGGAAAAGGAGGGGTAAACGGCGCTCCGGGGCTTAAGGTGGTCTGCAGGTCCGGTGACCGGTCCATCCGCTCCTCCTGGGCTGATGCCAAGGATGCCACCGGAGTTAAAGTATCTGCGACCGGGAGCAGAAACCCCTCGATAGTAGGTTACGAAGAATCTGGACCAGGGGTAGTTAACCCCGATCCCCGGATTTCTGCCTTCCTCTTAGTATGTGGCATAGCGGTAATAATTTTAGCTGAAAGAGAGGAGCGCCGACATCCCATGCCTCTCAACAGGCGGCCATCTTGGAATCCCCCCAAAGATGTTTAATAGGTATTGAAATAAAATCTAAAGTATTAAAAAGAAGTCAGTAAATATTAATGGGCAGAATATGAAAGCCAGTTTAAGTGTGTATTATTTGCCCTGTAAGGAACGGTTATATAATGGGAGATGAAGTAACTGAAGACAATTAAACAGGAGTCCAGGTAAGACTATATAAGAAAAGTAATCTTGGGGGGCTGGGTGAGCAGAGGGGTAGAGCGGGAGGGACTACTTCCAGGGAAAAATAAGTCCACGTAGCTTGTAGCTTCCTCTCACAGGAAAACCTACAGACAATGGTTAATTCCTGTTATAAAATGCTGGCCTCCAGGCAAATTAATTCTAAAACTAGCCTGGCCCCTAGCTGGATAAGCCTTAAAGGGCTTAACTTATATAGACGTCCAGGTCTGAATTTCTAACTCCTAGAATATAAAGCTAGAAAACGCCAGAGTCCTGCAGATCCTGCCAGTAAGGGGGACTCTTTGCTTGGAAAATTGCCCCGTGCACTCACCATTCTTTCTGGCACCTTCCAGTCTCCTATCATAACTCCAGCTCCTTGCTACCATTTTACCTCTGTTATTCTATTTATTTTCCAGTTTACTCTTAATGGCAGAACTATAAGTAAAGCACTGCTCCATTCTCCAAAATCACCCAACCAGCAGTGCTCAGAGGTACAATAGCACAGTCAGCACCTGCCACTTTCTACTTGTAATAGCAGTAACTAAACCTCAGGCGGAATTAAAGCATCTTACACTCCCTGACAAAAAGTTCACAGCAAGCGGTTTAGTAGTGTCCCTAAACAGCTGAGTAAAATGCCAGACGGCTCCTCCTTAAACTGGCTGTGCGTAGGAGAACACCCTACAGCAGTAATGAACAAAAAGACATGCCAAGAGCATTCCTGAAATTATCCAGGAGCTTAGAAAATGTCCCTGGAACCTACCCTTCCTCGTCTTTCATCTGTCCCTCACCATAAATTTGGTGCAGTATCTGCAGTGGCAGTAATGGGCTTCTCTTCACCAATGAACACTTCCAAGTGATCTATACTGAAAGTGCCTGGTGGGTGTGAATATAACACATTATAGCGCTCTGTGTGGTGAGTGGGTATATAACACTATAGCGCTCTGTGTGGTGAGTGATTAGGTGAGTGGGTGGATAACACACTATAGCGCTCTGTGTGGTGAGTGATTAGGTGAGTGGGTATATAACACTATAGCGCTCTGTGTGGTGAGTGATTAGGTGAGTGGGTGGATAACACACTATAGCGCTCTGTGTGGTGAGTGATTAGGTGAGTGGGTATATAACACTATAGCGCTCTGTGTGGTGAGTGATTAGGTGAGTGGGTGGATAACACACTATAGCGCTCTGTGTGGTGAGTGATTAGGTGAGTGGGTAGATTTATTTATTTATTTAAATAATTTATATACCGGAGGTTCCTGTATAATATACATATCACCCCGGTTTACATATAACAGTAACAATCGCTACATTTTGCGGTTTACATAGAACAGTATTAAACAACGAAGTTTTACATTGAGCAAAAAGAAGTAAACAAGTTTTAACATTGAAACAAACGAAGTAAAGTTTTTACTTTGAAACAACTTAATAGAAGTAGGCAAATAGTAAATACTATTAAACCATTAATAGACATGCGGTTAATAAATCCAAAAATAACATGGAGATATGTAAGTCCACATGAATGTGTATGTAGACTGTATGTAGACAGCATGAATGTGTGAATCTCTAATTGAATAATGAAGATTAAAAAAGATCTGAAAAAATATCATTGTGGGAGTGAAAAGACTTTTTTTTTTTTTTTTGTTCTTGGTTCTAGGGGAAGGCTAGTTTGGATAACCAAGTCTTAAGTTTCTTTTTAAATGTAATGTGGCATGGTTCCAGACGCAGGTCTGGAGGGAGCGAGTTCCAAAGTGAAGGGCCCGCTGTCGACAGTGCACGTTTCCTTAGAGCGGATTTCGCCGGTTGTGTGATTAGTCTGTTCTGATAAGCGCTTCTGGTAGGTTTTACGGATGTGTGTAGTTGAATTTGAAATGTTAAGTTGAGAGGCGCGATGTTGTATAAGGCCTTATGTATCATCGCTAGAGACTTGAATTGGATCCTGTATTTGATTGGGAGCCAGTGGAGGTAGTGGAGGATTGGGGTGATATGATCTCTTTTCTTGGCATTTGAGAGAATTCTTGCTGAGGCGTTCAGGACCATCTGAAGTGGTTTGGTGGTGCATGCTGGTAGGCCTAGGAGGAGAGAGTTGCAGTAGTCTAATTTTGGGAGTATGATGGCTTGTAAAACCATACGGAAGTCCCTGTATAGGAGGAGTGGTTTAAGTTTCTTAAATGTTTGAAGTTTAAAGAAACATTCTTTTGTTGTGTTGTTGACAAATTTGTTGAGCTTGAGTCTGCTGTCTATGATGACTCCCAGATCTTTAACTTGTTGCGTGATGAAGTGCCCGGTGGTGTCCGGATGTTGATTAGTGTTAGAATGTGAAGGGGGGGTATAGTTTTCCGGTGCTATAATGAGGATTTCGGTTTTGTTTTTGTTTAGGACCAAGTTGAGGCTGGTAAGTAGATTGTTGATAGCAGACAGACATTTATTCCAATATGATATGGCTTTGTGTAGGGAGTCTTCTATAGGGATGAGGATTTGAATATCATCCGCGTATAGGTAATGTCTTAGCTTAAGGTTAGTGAGTAGTTGACATAGAGGGAGCAGATAAATATTGAAAAGAGTCGGAGAGAGGGATGATCCTTGCGGTACCCCCCTCTTGGAATCGATGGTGTGGGACTCTTTGTTATTTATCTTGACCTTGTATGATCTGTTCTCCAAAAACGATTTGAACCAGTTAAAAGCTGCTCCTGAAATGCCGATGTCTATTAATCGTTGCAGGAGGTATGTGTGGTTTACGGTATCAAACGCTGATGAGAGATCCAGGAGAGCGAGGAGGCAAGGTTGGCCCTTTTCAAGGTTGAAGATGATGGTGTCTGATAAAGATGTTAGTAACGATTCGGTATTCATAGTCTTACGAAAGCCAAATTGGTTTGAGGTGAGGATATTATTTTCGTCAAGAAATTCTGTAAGTTGTTTGTTGACAACTTTCTCCATAACTTTGGCTATCATAGGGAGGTTTGCTATGGGTCTGAAGTTAGCTGGGTCTGATGTAGGTAAGTTGGGTTTTTTGAGGAGCGGTTTGAGCATGGCTAACTTGAGTTGGTTCGGGACATGTCCTTGGGTGAGAGAGCAGTTAATGATGTCTGCTAAAGGTTTGGCTATAGTGTTTGTGATCAGACTCAGTTTGTTGGATGGAATATGGTCTGATGGATGGGAGGATGGTTTTATTTTCTTGAGAATATTCTCTATTTCTAATGTGGAAGTGGGCTCAAAAGTGTTGAGAACTATTGGTGAGGTGTTAGGTTGTTGTACGGTTGGGTGCGATGGTTGTTGTTCTGTTGAGAGTGTTGGTTGTTGAGCGATTGAGAGTGAAGATTGTTGGGCAGTTGATCGCGATGATTGGGGGCTGAGGTTGATTACGTGGTTTGGATGTGAAGAAGGTCCCTTGAGGGGGGCTAGGAGTGAAGTGATTTTGTTGTCAAAAAAGACTGCCAGCTCGTTCGCTTTATTGAGTGCTTGATCGTCAGGAATGGTAGGCGCCGGGGGTTTTGTGAGGGTGGATACGTATGAGAAAAGAGCTCTTGAATCGAAAATGAGGTGGTGTATTTTTTTAGAGAAGAATATTCTCTTTGTTGTGTTGATGTTGTTTCTGTATGAGTTAAGGCATGATTTGTAGGTGAGGAGGGTGGTTGAAGATGGGTTTTTTCGCCAATTTTGTTCCTTGCATCTCAACTCGTGTTTATGTATTTTAAGTTCCGGTGTGAACAAGGGTCTCTTATTGTCTTTGTTTGGATTGATAACTTTAGTTGTCATGGGGCATATTTGATCTGCCACCTTTTTAGTGATGTTGGTCCATGATAAAGTTGCTGAGTTTGCGTCGGAGAGGTCTAGGTGCTCTAGTTCCTTGGCCAGGTGTTCACTGAGTTGGTCTCCTGAGCACTGTTTCCTGAACGATATAGTTATTGGTTGTGTGGATTGTTGTGGAAGTTCTTTTATTTTTAACACCGATGATATGAGTCGGTGGTCTGACCACGGTATCGGAGTGCAAGTTGGAGTGGTGTGGGTTGTGATTCCTTCATTTATGAAGATAAGGTCCAGCGTATGGCCTGCTTTGTGGGTTGGTTCAGTCACTATTTGTCTGAAACCCATATTGTTGAGAGAGGTGAGAAGAGTTTTACAGTTGGTGGAATGAGGTTGGGTATCTACGTGCAAATTAAAATCTCCCATGAGGATAGTAGGTTTCCTGGAGTTAAGGTGTTTTGCTGTCATTTCTATGATAACGGATGGGTCTGCTTCCAGTAATCCAGGAGGAGCATAGATTAGGCCAATTGTCAGATGTTTTGAGTTGAATAGGGCAAATTCTATCTTTGATAAGTTATTGGAAGACTGCAATGTCAGACCCAGTGTTTTTTTGGCTGCGAGGAGAAGTCCACCTCCTCTTTTCTTGGGTCTGGGAATAGAGAAAACATCGTACTCCTGGATGGGAAGCTGATTTATTAGAGCTGTGTCGGAGGGTTTTAACCAGGTTTCTGTGATAGCACAGATGTCAGGTTTTGTATCTGATAGGTAGTTGTTGAATATATGACTTTTCTTAGAGATCGATTGTGCATTAACCAATGTGAGTGAAAAGAGAGTTAGTCCAAGGAATTGAGTGACCGGTGTAAGCAAGATGGGCCTGAGCCTCTGTTGACGATTGTGAAGGGGGGAGGGTAGGGGGCTTTGGTGTTCTCCATTTGGGATTGTGGATGATGGGAATTGTGAGGGGGTGCATGTTGGGATGTAGGTTGCTGAAGTGTAAGACTGTAGGAATTGTAATGATCAGAAGGAGTACTAGTCGAATGCTGTCTGAAAAGTGCTGGATGAATGCGGTTTGAAGGGTGCTGTGCGGGTGTAGTTAGCAAGGGTGCTGGGTGGATGATAGGCGTATGTTGGGCGAATGCAGTCCGGAGAATGGTGGGCGAGTGCAGTCCGGAGAATGATGGGCGAGTGCGGTCCGGAGAATGGTGGGCGAGTTGAGCGAATGCAGACCTGATGGTATTGGGCGGACGTTTAATGGGATCTATGAAGTTCCTCTGAGGCTTCTGCTGGCAATTCTGGTAATTCCACGAGCTTTCGTTGTGAGGCTTGATTGGATTGTGCCGATCTGGAGCTTGGAGTCTAGAGCGTCACTGCATGTGTGTGGTTTGTAAGACTTTTTGCAGGAAGCTAGGGCTTGAAAAATAAAGTTTGTTTTTTTTTTTTTGGTTTTTTTTTTTGTGGTGTTTGTGCTTTTTGCTTTGTAGGTGACGTTATTAAGTTGTATGGGCTGAGATGTAGGCAGGTGAGGATGGTAGTAATCTATAGAAACAGACTATAGACCAAGAGATAATTCTCGGGACTTCCAAGGGGCTGAGCCTAAGGGGCGAGACAAAGGGGCAGGCCCCTTTGTCGCGCTCCTTAGGCGCGCGACGCAAGGCGTGCGGCGCCGGGCTGAATGAGATTTAAAGTTCCTCTGGGCTGGCTCCTATTGGAGGCAGGCTTCGGTGGGCGGGGCTTCCGTTCTCGGCGATTTTCGGCGCGGGTATATTTTTTAAAGCTTAAATCTTACTGTGCTTTTTGCTTCGCTGTCAGCGCTGGGCTTCCTGGGTGAGGGGAGTGATTTTCTAACCTTCCCCCGGCGGGGCTCGGCGCCGATAGCGCAGGTCTACCCCACAAGAAGCAGCAGCGCTGGAAAAGGAGATGGCGCCGGGCTGAAGGAGATTTAAAGTTCCTCTGTGTGGTGAGTGATTAGGTGGGTGGGTAGATAACACACTATAGCGCTCTGTGTGGTGAGTGATTAGGTGGGTGGGTATATAACACTATAGTGCTCTGTGTGGTGAGTGATTAGGTGGGTGGGTAGATAACACACTATAGCGCTCTGTGTGGTGAGTGATTAGGTGGGTGGGTAGATAACACACTATAGCGCTCTGTGTGGTGAGTGATTAGGTGGGTGGGTAGATAACACACTATAGCGCTCTGTGTGGTGAGTGATTAGGTGAGTGGGTATATAACACTATAGTGCTCTGGGTGGTGAGTGATTAGGTGAGTGGGTACATAACACATTATAGCGCTCTGGGTGGTGAGTGATTAGGTGGGTGGGTAGAAAACACACTATAGCACTCTGTGTGGTGAGTGATTAGATGGGTGGGTAGATAACACTCTATAGCGCTCTGTGTGGTGAGTGATTAGGTGAGTGGGTAGATAACACACTATAGCGCTCTGTGTGGTGAGTGATTAGGTGAGTGGGTATATAACACTATAGTGCTCTGTGTGGTGAGTGATTAGGTGGGTGTGAATATAACACATTATAGCGCTCTGGGTGGTGAGTGATTAGGTGGGTGGGTAGATAACACACTATAGCGCTCTGTGTGGTGAGTGATTAGGTGAGTGGGTATATAACACTATAGTGCTCTGTGTGGTGAGTGATTAGGTGAGTGGGTATATAACACTATAGCGCTCTGTGTGGTGAGTGATTAGGTGGGTGGGTAGATAACACACTATAGCGCTCTGTGTGGTGAGTGATTAGGTGAGTGGGTATATAACACTATAGTGCTCTGTGTGGTGAGTGATTAGGTGAGTGGGTATATAACACTATAGTGCTCTGTGTGGTGAGTGATTAGGTGAGTGGGTATATAACACTATAGTGCTCTGTGTGGTGAGTGATTAGGTGGGTGGGTAGATAACACACTATAGCGCTCTGTGTGGTGAGTGATTAGGTGGGTGGGTATATAACACTATAGTGGTCAGATGGGAGGGTATATAACACACTATAGTGCTCTGTGTGGTGAGTGATTAGGTGGGTGGGTATATAACACTATAGTAGTCAGGTGGGAGGGTATATAACACACTATAGCGCTCTGTGTGGTGAGTGATTAGGTGGGTGGGTATATAACACTATAGTGCTCTGTGTGGTGAGTGATTAGGTGGGTGGGTAGATAACACACTATAGCGCTCTGTGTGGTGAGTGATTAGGTGGGTGGGTAGATAACACACTATAGCGCTCTGTGTGGTGAGTGATTAGGTGGGTGGGTAGATAACACACTATAGCGCTCTGTGTGGTGAGTGATTAGGTGAGTGGGTATATAACACTATAGTGCTCTGGGTGGTGAGTGATTAGGTGAGTGGGTACATAACACATTATAGCGCTCTGGGTGGTGAGTGATTAGGTGGGTGGGTAGAAAACACACTATAGCACTCTGTGTGGTGAGTGATTAGATGGGTGGGTAGATAACACTCTATAGCGCTCTGTGTGGTGAGTGATTAGGTGAGTGGGTAGATAACACACTATAGCGCTCTGTGTGGTGAGTGATTAGGTGAGTGGGTATATAACACTATAGTGCTCTGTGTGGTGAGTGATTAGGTGGGTGTTAATATAACACATTATAGCGCTCTGGGTGCTGAGTGATTAGGTGGGTGGGTAGATAACACACTATAGCGCTCTGTGTGGTGAGTGATTAGGTGAGTGGGTATATAACACTATAGTGCTCTGTGTGGTGAGTGATTAGGTGAGTGGGTATATAACACTATAGCGCTCTGTGTGGTGAGTGATTAGGTGGGTGGGTAGATAACACACTATAGCGCTCTGTGTGGTGAGTGATTAGGTGAGTGGGTATATAACACTATAGTGCTCTGTGTGGTGAGTGATTAGGTGAGTGGGTATATAACACTATAGTGCTCTGTGTGGTGAGTGATTAGGTGAGTGGGTATATAACACTATAGTGCTCTGTGTGGTGAGTGATTAGGTGGGTGGGTAGATAACACACTATAGCGCTCTGTGTGGTGAGTGATTAGGTGGGTGGGTATATAACACTATAGTGGTCAGATGGGAGGGTATATAACACACTATAGTGCTCTGTGTGGTGAGTGATTAGGTGGGTGGGTATATAACACTATAGTAGTCAGGTGGGAGGGTATATAACACACTATAGTGCTCTGTGTGGTGAGTGATTAGGTGGCTGGGTATATAACACTATAGTGGTCAGGTGGGAGGGTATATAACATTATAGTGCTCTGTGTGGTGAGTGATTAGGTGAGTGGGTATATAACACACTATAGTGCTCTGTGTGGTGAGTGATTAGGTGGATGGGTATATAACACTATAGTGGTCAGGTGGGAGGGTATATAACACTGTAGTGCTCTGTGTGGTGAGTGATTAGGTGGGTGGGTATATAACACTATAGTGCTCTGTGTAATGAGTGATTAGGTGGGAGGGTATATAATGTTGAGATTACTTACCTGATAATCTCCTTTTCCTTAGTGTAGACAGATGGACTCAGAACAAGTGGGTATAGTGTGCTCGTGCTAGCAGTTGGAGACGGATCTGACGTCAGCACGGGTACATATACCCCCACAGGAAGTGAAGCCACTCAGTAATCTTCCTTGCAAAAGCTGTTATGGATATATGTGTACTGACCAATCAATTAATTAGTGAAACAGGATTCCCCTGACCGATTGATAGTAGCTGGAGACCGCCAGCGTTCCCAACCGGAAGACGTCGACACCTGGTAGAGTGGACGCACTCATGTAAGAAGTGATAAGGCTTACCTTGAATTGGTGAAACCCCTGTATACCGGCAGCCGGGCGGGATGCTGAGTCCCTCTGTCTACACTAAGGAAAAGGAGATTATCAGGTAAGTAATCTCAACATTTCCTAGCGTGTAGCCAGATGGACTCACAACAAGTGGGATGTACAAAAGCTACTCCCGAAGCGGGCGGGAGGCTGCCTGAGGACCACGTAGGACCGCCCTCGCAAAAGCTGTGTCCTTCCTGGCCTGGACATCCAGCCGATAAAACCTGGAAAAGGTATGGAGGGAGGACCATGTCGCCGCCTTACATATTTCTGCGGGTGACAGCATCCTAGACTCTGCCCAAAACGCTGCTTGGGCTCTGGTAGAATGAGCCTTGACTTGTAGAGGTGGTGACTTCCCGGCCTCTACGTAGGCCGCTCTGATAACTTCTTTAGTCCAGCGGGCAATGTTGGACCGAGAGGCCGCTTCTCCTTGTTTCTTCCCGCTGTGAAGGACGAACAGATGGTCCGTCTTTCGTACTGCTTCTGTCCTTTCCAGATATCTGGGCAGCAATCTGCCGATGTCGAGATGGCATAGCAAACGCCCTTCTTCTGATTTCTTCAAACCCGCCGTGGTTGGCAGGGATATGGTTTGGTTGAGGTGAAATTGTGAGACTACCTTGAGCAAGAAGGATGGAACCGTGCGAAGATGGATAGCCTCTGGAGTGATTCTAAGAAAGAGATCACGGCAGGATAGTGCTTGTAGCTACACAATGCAAGGTTCCACATTAGGAGTCACCACTCAGGATAAGAATCTAGGGGTCATTGTTGAAAATATGTTGACATCTGCTCAGTGTGCAGCAGCAACCAAGAAAGCAAACAGAATGCTGGGGATTATTAGGAAAGGAATGGAGATAAAACAGAGAATATCATAATGCCTCTGTATCACTCCATGGTGCGACCTCATCTTGTGTTCATATATCATACACAAACAGCATGCTGGGGATTATTAGGAAAGGAATGGAGAATAAAATAGAGAGAATATCATAATGCCTCTGTATCACTCCATGGTGCATCCTCATCTTGTGTTCATATATCATACACAAACAGAATGCTGGGGATTATTAGGAAAGGAACGGAGAATAAAACAGAGAATATCACACTGCCTCTGTATCACTCCATGGTGCGACCTCATCTTGTGTTCATATATCATACACAAACAGAATGCTGGGGATTATTAGGAAAGGAATGGAGAATAAAACAGAGAATATCATAATGCCTCTGTATCACTCCATGGTGCATCCTCATCTTGTGTTCATATATCATACACAAACAGAATGCTGGGGATTATTAGGAAAGGAATGGAGAATAAAACAGAGAATATCATAATGTCTCTGTATCACTCCATGGTGCGACCTCATCTTGTGTTCATATATCATACACAAACAGAATGCTGGGGATTATTAGGAAAGGAAGGAGAATAAAACAGAGAATATCATAATGTCTCTGTATCACTCCATGGTGCATCCTCATCTTGTGTTCATATATCATACACAAACAGAATGCTGGGGATTATTAGGAAAGGAATGGAGAATAAAACAGAGAATATCACACTGCCTCTGTATCACTCCATGGTGCATCCTCATCTTGTGTTCATATATCATACACAAACAGAATGCTGGGGATTATTAGGAAAGGAATGGAGAATAAAACAGAGAATATTATAATCCCTCTGTATCACTCCATGGTGCATCCTCATCTTGTGTTCATATATCATACACAAACAGAATGCTGGGGATTATTAGGAAAGGAATGGAGAATAAAACAGAGAATATCATAATGTCTCTGTATCACTCCATGGTGCGACCTCATCTTGTGTTCATATATCATACACAAACAGAACGCTGGGGATTATTAGGAAAGGAATGGAGAATAAAACAGAGAATATCATAATGTCTCTGTATCACTCCATGGTGCGACCTCATCTTGTGTTCATATATCATACACAAACAGAATGCTGGGCATTATTAGGAAAGGAAGGAGAATAAAACAGAGAATATCATAATGTCTCTGTATCACTCCATGGTGCATCCTCATCTTGTGTTCATATATATCATACACAAACAGAATGCTGGGGATTATTAGGAAAGGAACGGAGAATAAAACAAAGAATATCATAATGCCTCTGTATCACTCCATGGTGCATCCTCATCTTGTGTTCATATATCATACACAAACAGAATGCTGGGCATTATTAGGAAAGGAAGGAGAATAAAACAGAGAATATCATAATGTCTCTGTATCACTCCATGGTGCATCCTCATCTTGTGTTCATATATCATACACAAACAGAATGCTGGGGATTATTAGGAAAGGAATGGAGAATAAAATAGAGAGAATATCATAATGTCTCTGTATCACTCCATGGTGCATCCTCATCTTGTGTTCATATATCATACACAAACAGAATGCTGGGGATTATTAGGAAAGGAATGGAGAATAAAACAGAGAATATCATAATGCCTCTGTATCACTCCATGGTGCATCCTCATCTTGTGTTCATATATCATACACAAACAGAATGCTGGGGATTATTAGGAAAGGAATGGAGAATAAAACAGAGAATATCATAATGTCTCTGTATCACTCCATGGTGCATCCTCATCTTGTGTTCATATATCATACACAAACAGAATGCTAAGGATTATTAGGAAAGGAATGGAGAATAAAACAGAGAATATCATAATGCCTCTGTATCACTCCATGGTGCATCCTCATCTTGTGTTCATATATCATACACAAACAGAATGCTGGGGATTAGGAAAGGAATGGAGAATAAAACAGAGAATATCATAATGTCTCTGTATCACTCCATGGTGCATCCTCATCTTGGGTATTGTGTGCAGTTCTGGTCACCACATCTCAAGATATAGCAGAATTAGAAAAGGTACAGAGAAGGGCGATCAAAATAATAAAGGGGATGGAACAGCTCCCCTATGAAGAAAGGCTAAAGAGGTTAGAACTCTTCAGCTTGGAGAAGAGACGGCTGAGGGGGGATATGATAGAGGTCTATAAAATAATGAGTGGAATGAGTAAACATTAATCAGTTATTTATGCTTTTGAAAAGTACAAAGACATGGGGAAACACAATGAAGTTACTGGGTGATACATTTAAAACTAATAAGAGAAAATTTGTTAAGTAAAAAATATAATTAAGCACTGTTGCCAGAGGATGTGGTGAAAGCTGATAGTATAGCTGCATTTAAAAAAAAGTTTGCACAAGTTCCTGGGGGAAAATTCTATAAATGATTTGGGGAAAGCCCATAGTTTACACTTTCAGAAGCAGCACCAGGAGTGGTTAAGTCCATACCCTGCTACTGGCAGGGATCCATGGGGAGAGTGGGGATGCGTGGCAGGACCTTAGGACTGTGGGTGAGTGGGAGGTTCTGGTGGAAAATGTGTGTGGTTTTATGTACCTCGGAGGGCACGGGATATAAATAATCTAATATTATTACTAGAACCAGGGAATGGCATGGGAGAGCCTGACCAGCAGATCCAGTACATTTCTATAAAATTTAGGAGGAGATTATGGGGTGGGGGAGGGGAGACGTGAGCCACAGGCCCCTATAAAGCATTCCTTAAATATATCTTTGGAAGATCTCCAGTTATCCGGCCACACGGGACTGGATAACTAAAAAACCTGACCGTTTACTTTCACATGTAGCCGTTTATGCTGATGAATATGCAGGATAACTTGTCTGCTCGCTGGCTTTCTGAACAGGAACCCTACGTGTATACAAGGGGGCGAGAGGTTTCTTGTAGACCTGGCAGTGACTGCTCGACCAGCAGGATCTCTGCAGCTACTGCTGCCAAACCACGCTCTCAGCTCACAGCACAGCACAGCACAGCACAGCACAGCACAGCACAGCACAGCAGTCGGCTTCAGTGCTCCCAAACCAGCCCTGGAGGGAGCCCAGCCCGTCAGGAGAGCCGCAGTGAATATGCATTTTATCTCATGCACCCTGAAAACCTGACGGGCTGGGCTCCCTCCAGGACAGGTTTGGGAGCCTCTGTGACCCATGTCCCCTAACGCCAGGTGCGACTTGCACTACCTCTGGGCTGCAGTTAGAAGGCCAGGGCGCCTACGTGCAATGCATTTCTCCGTAGACACAAAGGGGCCCATGCAATCAAAGCGAGCAGGGAACGGGCGCTGGCATTCAGCACGCGTCTTCCTAACGCGCGCCCGTCCACCATTCCCGGGTGCCTGATGCGCTATGTTAAGGAGGTGCCGCCCTAAAAGGGACGTGGTAAGGATACATTTTGCGTCTCTAGCGCGTCCTCGGCATCGGGTGCCCAGGAGATGTGGTTAGGAAACTCATAAACTGAGCATCCATTTTCCCAGGCCGACCGCCATCAAATCTTGGTTTTTTTTTTTCATGATTCTGCTTTCTGTGGTTCCTCCTACTCAGTATGGCGATGATATTCAGTCAGAGGAACCCAAGAAAAGCCGTATCTTTTGCTATTTTATTGGGGCCCATCAGGATTTAACGCCAACTCCAGGCTGGCGCCAATTTCTGCGGATTAAAACATGCACGTCGAGCGCCTGGCGATTGTTTGCACTGGGGGTACTAGCTACGAGCCTGGTCAGCAAGGCATTTACATGGGATGAGCGCCATTAGCCACGCGCTGGTGTGGACGCGCGTTTTGGATGCGCTAATCCCATTATTGCATCGGGAGTTACTCTAGCGCGTCCATAATGCGCATCAAGCTGTGGGCTAGGCTAAGCAGACTATACTGCCCCTTTATCTGAAGCCAGCCCCAGAGGTGCCCAGGGTCTTGCCATGGTTGGGGCTGCGGGGTTGCTTGCGGGGGAGGGGGGTAGTGCCCCTCTGTGATGAGTGGGCTTTTGCTATTGTGAGGGGCTGAGCCTCTGACTGCGGAGGCAGATTGGACTGGAGGAGCCAGGCTGAGCCGTCCGTCCCTGTCATGCAGACCATTGCATCATGCGAGAGGAGCAGCAGCGTTGTCAGTGCTGCCATCTTTACTGCCTCGCACTGCAGAGGGATCTGCTCCCAGCAGCCACGAAAGCACCCAAAGCAATGAACATTAAGCAGCAGGAAAGCCCGGCCCTGCCAGCAGACCCCTTACGTCCTGACCTCATTTTGCCAGAAGGCAGCAGATTCAGGCACAGAATAAAGCAACGCAGTCCGAGCCCTGCCAAGGGAGCTTACCTGCAGCAGGAGGAGGAGGAGGAGGGGGCAGCTGAAGGCGAGCAGCATGGAGCAGGTGAGGAGGGCGACGGCAGCAGCAGCAGCAGAGAATCAGTCTGCAGCCGGGGCTGGATCCCGGCCCTGCCCTTCACTCCGTGCATGCTCCGGCCCTCCCCATAGCTCCACCCCTCTCCGCCCAAATTCACCGCGCGCTCCGATGCTCGTGGAAGAGAGGGGAGCAGGTCCGCGCGCTGCCGCTTCCCCAGGAGCCCCGGCAATCTCCAGGGCGCACCCCGAGCCTCAGTCCTATCCGCCTTTTTAGAGGAAATTCAGCGCAGCACAAAGGGAGCTGGGATGAGAAGGGAGGATCTGGCACAAAAAGTCACTCCCCTGAAATCAACATTGGTCAGTGACAGGGCTGGGATTAGAACCGAGATCCAGGGACATAAAGCCACTCCCCTGAAATCAAACACAGTGACAGGGCTGGGATTAGAACCGAGATCCAGGGACATAAAGCCACTCCCCTGAAATCAAACACAGTGACAGGGCTGGGATTAGAACCGAGATCCAGGAGATAAAGCCACTCCCCTGAAATCAAACACAGTGACAGGGCTGGGATTAGAACCGAGATCCAGGGAGATAAAGCCACTCCCCTGAAATCAAACACAGTGACAGGGCTGGGATTAGAACCCAGATCCAGGAGATAAAGCCACTCCCCTGAAATCAAACACAGTGACAGGGCTGGGATTAGAACCCAGATCCAGGAGATAAAGCCACTCCCCTGAAATCAAACACAGTGACAGGGCTGGGATTAGAACCCAGATCCAGGAGATAAAGCCACTCCCCTGAAATCAAACACAGTGACAGGGCTGGGCGGGATGGGCTCCCCTGGCTGCCACGGGCCCTGTTCTCACCTGGGAGGGATGGGCTCCCCTGGCTGCCACGGGCCCTGTTCTCACCTGGGCGGGATGGGCGCCCCTGGCTGCCACAGGCCCTGTTCTCGCCTGGGAGGGATGGGCTCCCCTGGCTGCCACGGGCCCTGTGCTCGCCTGGGAGGGATGGGCTCCCCTGGCTGCCACGGGCCCTGTTCTCGCCTGGGAGGGATGGGCTCCCCTGGCTACCACGGGCCCTGTGCTCGCCTGGGAGGGATGGGCTCCCCTGGCTGCCACAGGCCCTGTTCTCGCCTGGGAGGGATGGGCGCCCCTGGCTGCCACGGGCCCTGTGCTCGCCTGGGAGGGATGGGCTCCCCTGGCTGCCACGGGCCCTGTTCTAGCCTGGGAGGGATGGGCTCCCCTGGCTGCCACGGGCCCTGTTCTCGCCCGGGCGGGATGGGCTCCCCTGGCTGCCACGGGTCCTGTTCTCGCCTGGGCGGGATGGGCTCCCCTGGCTGCCACGGGCCCTGTTCTCGCCTGGGCGGGTTGGGCTCCCCTGGCTGCCACGGGCCCTGTTCTCGCCTGGGAGGGATGGGCTCCCCTGGCTGCCACGGGCCCTGTTCTCGCCTGGGAGGGATGGGCTCCCCTGGCTGCCACGGGCCCTGTTCTCGCCTGGGAGGGATGGGCTCCCCTGGCTGCCACGGGCCCTGTTCTCGCTTGGGCGGGATGGGCTCCCCTGGCTGCCACGGGTCCTGTTCTCGCCTGGGCGGGATGGGCTCCCCTGTCTGCCACGGGCCCTGTTCTCGCCTGGGCGGGATGGGCTCCCCTGGCTGCCACGGGCCCTGTTCTCGCCTGGGAGGGATGGGCTCCCCTGGCTGCCACGGGCCCTGTGCTCGCCTGGGCGGGATGGGCTCGCCTGGCTGCCACGGGCCCTGTGCTCGCCTGGGCGGGATGGGCTCGCCTGGCTGCCACGGGCCCTGTTCTCGCCTGGGCGGGATGGGACCCCCTGGCTGCCACGGGCCCTGTTCTCGCCTGGGCGGGATGGGACCCCCTGGCTGCCACGGGACCTGTTCTCGCCTGGGCGGGATGGGACCCCCTAGCTGCCACGGGCCCTGTGCTCGCCTGGGCAGGATGGGCTCCCCTGGCTGCCACGGGCCCTGTTCTCGCCTGGGCGGGATGGGCTCCCCTGGCTGCCACGGGCCCTGTTCTAGCCTGGGAGGGATGGGCTCCCCTGGCTGCCACGGGCCCTGTTCTCGCCTGGGAGGGATGGGCTCCCCTGGCTGCCACGGGCCCTGTTCTCGCCTGGGCGGGATGAGCTCCCCTGGCTGCCACGGGCCCTGTTCTCGCCTGGGCGGGATGGGCTCCCCTGGCTGCCACGGGCCCTGTTCTCGCCTGGGCGGGATGGGACCCCCTGGCTGCCACGGGCCCTGTGCTCGCCTGGGCGGGATGGGCTCCCCTGGCTGCCACGGGCCCTGTTCTCGCCTGGGCGGGATGGGCTCCCCTGGCTGCCACGGGCCCTGTTCTCGCCTGGGCGGGATGGGCTCCCCTGGCTGCCACGGGCCCTGTTCTCGCCTGGGCGGGATGGGCTCCCCTGCCTGTAGACGCCCCCTACAGCCTAGCAGTGAGGGGCCTTGGCCCCCCGTGACCCCTCTTTGCTACACCACTGCTAGGGATGTTATCTGAGGCCCAGGAAGATAAAATGACTTGCTGGAGGTCAAACAGAGGGTCAGTGGCAGAGCAGAGACTTGAACTGAGGCCTGAGTAGTAAAATGACTCAACCAAGATGCTATGCAGAGTCAGAATTTAAGGTGAAATCTCTGCCTGTGATGCGTTCCTTATTACAGAACAGTGGTGCAGTTCACGGGGAATGCGTTTTACTTTTGGAGGGCAGACAGGTAGCAGCCTAGATTCATGGGGACCTGAATTGTGTGAAGGCAGTAGCCAAGCGGCTTCAGCAGGTGAGGGTGGAGCTGTGTGGATGGGCAGGCAGCATGGGGTGGTACAGATTCCCCCTTCCGTGCCTGGGACTGAGTAAGAGACAGGTTCACAGCTGTTGACGCAGGGCTGGACCTCACCCGCCGTCCGGCTCCCTCTCTTCACAGCGCAAAGCGCTCGTTCATTCATTGGATACTCAGGTACGAGTGCAGGGCCTGACATCACGAGTCAGGGGCCACAGCCGCTGAGCAGGCCTGAGCTAACTCTGGAAATGCATCTTGAACAGCAAGCGCAGAACATGGCTACCAGGCTACTGATCGGGGCCACTAACCCCTCGCCACGGCCTTCCTCACTGGTGGCAGAACATGGCTACCAGGCTACTGATCGGGGCCACTAACCCCTCGCCACGGCCTTCCTCACTGGTGGCAGAACATGGCTACCAGGCTACTGATCGGGGCCACTAACCCCTCGCCACGGCCTTCCTCACTGGTGGCAGAACATGGCTACCAGGCTACTGATCGGGGCCACTAACCCCTCGCCACGGCCTTCCTCACTGGTGGCAGAACATGGCTACCAGGCTACTGATCGGGGCCACTAACCCCTCACCACGGCCTTCCTCACTGGTGGCTGGGTCTCAGGTCTACAAATAGCTGCTCTGACCTATTTGCCAAACGTTTTTCTGCTTAGGGCAGCGAAGCAGCCAAGCCACCTCTACTCCTGCCCTCCTGCCCCTTTTCCTCTCACTGTTCCCCTCCCATCTCTCTCTGTCTCTCCCATTTGTTTCTTTTCTGCATGCATGGGGGGTGGGGATTTAGTGCTGGGGGCTGTGAAGGGAAGAGGGGCATAAGGAATAGTGGAGAGGAGGAGATCTGCAGGCAGGAGGGGACGGGATGTCAGGGAGTGAGGGGAAAGGGATGGGGGACGGGAATGGGAGGGGCATAAGAGAGAAGGAGGAGAAGAGGAGATGGGAGGGGTGAAGGGAGGAGCCACTCACACCCATCAATCCCTTCCCTCACGCCCCACAGTCCCCCATCGCCTCACTTCCTCTGCACCTCCAATCCCCTCCCTCACTCCCCCTCTGCCACCAATCCCCTCACTCACTCCCCCATACTCCAATCCCCTCCCGCACTCCCCCTCTGCCCCAATCCCGCTCCCTCCCTCCCTCCCCCTCTGCTCCCAAACCCCCTCTCTCACTCCCCCATACTCCAATCCCCTCCCTCACTCCTCCTATACCCTAATCCCCTCTCTCACTCCTTCAATCCTCTCTCTCACTCCCCCTATACCCTAATCCCCTCTCTCACTCCTTCAATCCTCTCTCTCACTCCCCCTATACCCTAATCCCCTCTCTCACTCCTTCAATCCTCTCTCTCACTCCCCCTATACCCTAATCCCCTCTCTCACTCCTTCAATCCTCTCTCTCACTCCCCCTATACCCTAATCCCCTCTCTCACTCCTTCAATCCCCTCCCTCACTCCCCCTATACCCTAATCCCCTCTCTCACTCCTTCAATCCCCTCCCTCACTCCCCCTATACCCTAATCCCCTCTCTCACTCCTTCAATCCTCTCTCTCATTCCCCCTGTGCCCCCATCTCCTTACTCATCCCGATCCCGTCCCTCACTCCCCCTCTATCCCCATCCCCTCACTTGATCATGTGCACGCTTCGCTCTCCTCTGCTCTTCTCCCACACCCACAGCCAGGATCCCTGTGCCGGGCTCACATAGCTTGGAGGAGGAGCAGCCCAGTGATTAAAGCTGCAAAGTTTGTAAACCAGGGTTCAAATCCCACTGACTCTCCCTGTGACCCTGGCCAAGTCACTTTATCCTCTGTTGCCTCAGGCACAAACTTAGATTGTAAACCCTCTGGGGACAGGGAAATGAAATCTGCTTTGAAGTGCTGAAATGTGGAATACCTGCAATATGGCCTCAGCCCCAGACTCCTGTTCCCAGACCTCTCACTCTATCCAGCAGCACATCCCTCCCTTCCTCAGCAGCTGGAGCAGCTCCTCGGCCCCTTCTACGTCCCCTGCGCATGGGCCAGCGTGCCCCACACCTCTAACTAAGCAGTGCCACACACCTCTAACTAAGCAGTGCCACACACCTCTAACTAAGCAGTGCCACACACCTCTAACTAAGCAGTGCCACACAGCTCTAACTATGCAGTGCCCCACACCTCTAACTATGCAGTGCCACACACCTCTAACTATGCAGTGCCCCACACCTCTAACTAAGCAGTGCCCCACACCTCTAACTATGCAGTGCCACACAGCTCTAACTATGCAGTGCCACACACCTCTAACTAAGCAGTGCCACACACCTCTAACTATGCAGTGCCACACACCTCTAACTAAGCAGTGCCACACAGCTCTAACTAAGCAGTGCCACACAGCTCTAACTATGCAGTGCCACACACCTCTAACTACGCAGTGCCACACACCTCTAACTAAGCAGTGCCACACAGCTCTAACTACGCAGTGCCACACACCTCTAACTATGCAGTGCCACACACCTCTAACTACGCAGTGCCACACAGCTCTAACTATGCAGTGCCACATACCTCTAACTATGCAGTGCCACACAGCTGCCGCAGCTGGAGGGAAGGAGGAGAGCTATGTCAGCAAGGACTACTCTGCTTCTGCTGCCCCATCCATTGCAGTACGAATGCCTTAGACTTGCAGGAGCTTGGGGGCCCTGGTGATGGCCAGACTGCCCTTCCACTGTCCGTGTGCCCTATCCCATTTCAACAGGACGATGCTCACGCGGAGGCTGATATTCAAAAAAATAGCCGAGTCTCTCCATTTAGTCACCTAAGTAAAGGGCCTTTTTCACTCAAACTTAGTCACCTACATTTTTGGCAGAAAATGTTCCTTAATTCAGGCTTGCAATTCCCAAAGTTAGGAGCATGAACCTTTGAAAATTGAGCACTGGACTCCTGGGAGAAACGTCCGATCCTTGCAGAAGGCTTTAAGTGCCCTGTCAGTCGCTGAACTGATTGATTGCATATTTTGCCTTCATCACTGGGAGAGCCTGCCTAAAATATTTGCTCAGAAACAAATTAGAAAGGCTACAAAGCCCGACAGCGTACGGATGAGGTCTGCATTCTTTCATTCTCGAGACGTCGGTGCAAAAGCTGGCAGTGTCCTCTCCCTCACCTCTGAGTCTGCTATGGACTGGCAAGGGTGGCAGTCCATAGCAGTCCGAAATTGCTTGTCCCCCCAGCCAGAGTGCAACATACAGAAGAGGCTGCTGGGATGAGTAAGCGCCTGGTGAGGGGAGCCCGACTCTCTCCTCTGTGACCGAGCCAGCATTGCAAGCACATTCACAGCCTGGGGGAATGACACTAGGGAAGAGGTGGAGGGCAGGTCCTGGGGAAGGAGGAAGCAGGCAGGAGGACAGATACTGCAGATCAGGGACTTAGATTTAGTGACTGGGTGGGAGAGCAAAAGAGCACAGTGTTATGCCCGTCGGTCGCAGACGGCTGCGACCGTCCAGGCTCACCTCTTTCTTTGCTGACCCGTCTATCCTTGGAAGAATGGAGGCCTCCGCTAACCAATGCCGACCTCCCTGGCATTCCCGGGACGACGTGGCCATTCCCGACCGCCTTCTTGTTTCTGGAATCACCTAGTTGCGTGCACGAGCAAGGGCCACCTTTGTACACGTCATGGCGGGAACCTCGGGGGCGTCCCCTCCAGATGACGTCAACCCGCTGCTGTACTTAAGCTGACTGGCCCTATGTTTCTACGAGTTAGCAAGGAGTTCCCTCGTTGCTGAATCCGCTCCATTCTTGGACTTCCGGTTCCAGTTCCTTACTTGGCATTCGGACGTCTTGGGTACCCTCTCCTCGGGGGCCCTTCTGCGTTACTGGCTATCCGCTCCTCGGAGGGCCTTCCTGCCTTGCTCTACATTGTGTACTGCTTCTTAGGACACTCTCCTGGAACTTCATCCTGTGAGTACTTTCTACGGACGTCAACGTTACCAGCCCTTACTGAGGATTCTCTGCGTTGTACCCCGTGCCTCAGGCCACTACTGTGTCTTCCTCAGTAGGAATCGCTCTGATACCTGCGCTGCAGGTTATTGCCTCAATTTTTCAGGACCCTCTCCGAGTTCCTGCACCTCAGACTTCCTCATTACCATCACCTCTGAACAGACATCCTCGGCGTACCCCGATCTGCGGGCCACTACCGGATCTGCACTTCTGAGGTATTGCTACTCTTCTGAAAGGACTTCCTGGCACACCCCGCTCCGCGGGCCACTACTGGATCTTCTCATCGGAGATATCACCCTGGGTATACCCCTTGACTCAAAACTGTACTTTTATTCCTTCCTTCCCAATAAAGTCTCCACATTATAGCTGTGTCCTACGCTGCTGAAACCATGCCTACCGACGGTGAGGCTCACAGGGCTCCTCCCTGTGGGCGGAGACACTTCTCACCTCGGCCCAGGTTTCACATCCTTACAAAAACATAACAGATTGTTAATTCCATGGAACCGGCTCAGGTCTCAGCCATCCAGGCCATCCCTGGCCTGGCCCAATGGCTCTCTGAGCAACAAAGGACCTTAGAGACTGGCTAACGTCTTCAACCAGTTAAGCTCTCGGCTGGACTTGATGCCTGACAAATCCACTTCCGCTTCCCAGGCATTGTCTAAATGACTCTCCATGACCTTGCCAGCACCTACTCGTTTTACAGGTGATCCCCTGTTATGTAGGGGCTTTCTAAATCGGTGCTGAATGCACTTTTCACTGCAGCCCACTTATTTCCCAGACGTAGTGTCCAAAACTATGTATATACTGTCTCTATTGGACGGGAAAGCCCTGGCTTGGGCATCACCCCTTTGGGAGTGCAATGATCCAATACTCAATGACTTGACAGGTTTCCTTGCTCTCTTTCGTTCTGTGTTTGACGACCCCGCTCGCAAGACTGTCGCTGGATCTGCACTCCTGCATCTACAACAAGGTACCAAACCTTTGATTGACTATGTTATTGAGTTTAAAACCTTGTCCTCAGAATTGTTGGGACCAAGGTTGCCTACAGACTATTTTCCTGGAGGATCTTAACCCACTCATGAAAGACGAACTAGCAGCACGTGAGCTCCCCGATACCTTGGACTCCCTCATTGATCTGGCTGGACGTGTTGATCGTCAACTGCGTGAACGGTCACAGGAGCTCAAAGGTACTAAGAAGATGCCATCGGGGGTTCCACGCTCTCGTTCAGTGCCAGTTACCCAGACTATTTCCCCACCCATTATCAAGGACGAAGAACCCATGCAGCTAGGCCACAGAGAAGCGTTACCGAAAGAGATTAGGCCTCTGCATGTACTGTGGACAACCTGGTCATGCTGTGCCCTCCTGTCCTATCTGTCCGGAAAACTTGCAGACCTAGGATCCACTGGAGGACTCCTCCTAAGTCTAACCTCTCCATCTCCTCCACTGACAGTTCCAGTCTCCATTACCTTGGATAATCTTGAATTCCACACATTAGCCCTAGTCGACTCCCTTGCCGGTGGGAATTTTATACTCAGGCAACTCATAGAGCACCTACGAATTCCCACTGTTTGGACACCCACACCTCTGCTATTGTCATCTATTCATGGCGAGCCTCTACCTGGTGAGGTCTCTTATTCTACTCAACCTATCCGACTCCGTACGGGATCTCTGCATACGGAGACCATTTCTTTCCTGGTTCTAGAGAAGTCAATACATCCGGTGGTACTCGGACTGCCATGGTTACAAATGCTTACACCCTAGTTCGATTGGAGCACCCTGCAATTGTCCCAATGGGGAAAATCATGCCATGGAAAGTGCCTAAAGGAGGTAACTCCTATGCCTTGCCTAACCACTACCACCTCCCTTCCGGGCCTACCTCAGCAGTACTCCTCTTGTCAAGACGTATTCTCTAAGAAAGCGGCAGACACTCTACCACCTCACCGATCTTTTGACTGTGCCATAAACTTATTACCCAATACCGAACCTCCCAGAGGAAGGGTGTATCCACTTTCTCTGTCGGAAACCAAGGCTATGTCCACCTATATTCAAGAGAACTTGGCGAAGGGCTTCATTCGACTTTCTAAATCTCCTGCTGGAACCTGGTTCTTTTTTGTGGGTAAGAAGGACGGCTCCTTTCGCCCATGTACAGACTACCGCGGCTTAAATGAGATCACTATGAAGGATCGCTACCCACTGCCATTGATCTCTGAAATTTTTGATAGGCTTCAAGGAGCCAAAAAATTCACAAAACTGGACCTCAGAGGGGCATATAACTTGGTCCGAATACGCCAGGGCGATGAATGGAAGACAGTATTTAATACCCGCGATGGCCATTTTGAATATTTAGTCATACCCTTTGGCCTTTGCAATGCCCCGGCCGTGTTTCAAAACATGATGAATGAAATCTTCAGGGACATGCTTTACAGCTGCATAGTAGTATATCTAGACGACATACTGGTCTTTTCCCAAAACCTCCAGAGTCATCAACTGGATGTCGCTAAAGTTTTGCAGAGATTAAGAGATAATCATCTATACACCAAATTGGAGAAATGCTCCTTTCACCAGGAATCCGCTCCCTTCTTAGTTTACGTAGTATCCAGTCAGGGGTTCCAGATGGATCCGCAAAAAAACAAGAGTATTCGGGACTGGCCCCAACCTACTGGTCTTAGGACTCTGCGCAGATTCCTCGGATTCACTAACTACTACAGATCATTCATTCATCACTATTCCACCTTGACCGCGCCTCCAACAGCCATGACGCGAAAGGCAGTCAATCCCTCTCAATGGTCCCCAGAGGCTGTGAACACATTTCAGGAACTCAAGAAGGCATTTCTTCAAGAGCTATGTCTACGCCACCCAGATCCCAGACGTCCTTTTATACTCGAGGTGGATGCTTCTGACGTTGGGGTTGATGCAGTCCCTAGTCAACATTCTGACAGACATACCTTACATCCCTGTTCCTTTTTCTTTTGACACTTCTTCCCTGCCTAGCGAAACTACAGGATAGGCGACGAGGAGCTACTAGCAATTAAGTTGGCATTTAAGGAATGGCACCCATTGCTCAAAGGTGCACAATATCAGATCACGGTTTACACCGACCACAAAAACCTTGAATACTTACGTCATGCGCAACATCTGAATCACAGACAAGCCTGTTGGTCCCTATTTTTCAACCGCTTTGACTTCCTTCTGAAATACTGCCCTGCGGACAAGAACACCCGTGCTGATGCGCTCTCCCGTTCCTTTTTGATGGAAGATGTACCTGATACTCCACGTCATATCATTGACCCTGCTAGGGTCCTGCTCTCTGCAACCCACACAGTCCTAGCTGGGAAGACAGTGGTGCCCCGAAAACTCAGGAAGAAGATACTCAAATGGGCACATGACTCACTGCTCGCGGGCCATCCTGGACAATCCAGAACGCTTTCCACAATGAAAAGATATTATTGGTGGCCCTCTATGAAAAAATATGTCCAGGCCTACATGGAGTCTTGTCCTACCTGCGCTAGACAGAAACAACCGATCGGCCATCCTTGGGGACTTCTCCAGCCACTCCCTGCTCCCAGTGAACCATGTACACATATAGCCACGGACTTTATTGTTGACTTACCAGTGTCCAATGGTAACTATACCATCTGGGTCATCGTAGACCACTTTTCTAAAATGGCTCATTTCGTGGCAAATCCCCGGGTTACCTCTGCTCCTGAGTTGCGAAGCTATTCATCTGCCACGTCTTTCGTCTCCATGGCCTGCCAAAACACATCCTCTCTGACTGAGGGGTCCAATTTACAGCAAAGTTCTGAAGATCCTTATGTCAGAAATTTGACATCTCCTTAGATTTTACATCTGCTTACCATCTGCAGGCCAATGGACAAACAGAGAGGATGAACCGTACGCTAAAAAACAGTTTCTCCGGGCTTATGTCTACTCCAGACAAAGTGACTGGTCCAAGTTGCTCCCTTAGGCCGAATTTGCACTGAATTCTCATCAGTCAGCTTCGACAGGTTCATCGCCTTTTCAAGTTGTTTATGGGCGTCAGCCTCTACCTCCTCTACCTGTGCCTTTATCAGTGTCATCTCCCGCAGCCCAGGCCTCGGCACAAGAACTGCACCAACTCTGGGAGCATACCAAGGAACGTCTTCAAAAGGCTGGGCAAAAGGCTAAGAGGTTCTACGATGCCCATCACCAAGCAGCCCCGCAGTTACAACCCAGAGACAAGGTATGGCTCAGTATCCGCTTCATCCGCCTAAAGCTGCCTTCTGCTCGATTGGCGCCCAGATACATTGAACTTTTTGTGGTACTCCGCCGCTTGGGTCCCATCACTTACAGCCTGCAGTTACCCATGTCTCTTCAAATACACAACGCCTTCCACATCTCCCTTCTAAAACCACTCATCTTGTCAGAATTCTCAGAAATGATATCTGAACCTCTTGCTGCAGAAGAGGACATCACTTATCAGGTCGAGGATATACTTGTTGTCAGGAAACACAGAAGGCACTGGGAGTACCTCATATCATGGGAAGGATTTGGACCAGAGGAGAATAGTTGGAAGCCTGCAAGCAACATCCTCGACAAGGATTTGATCAGAAAATTCCACATTTCACATTCTAGGAAACCAAAACCTCCGGGGAGGGGCCCTAAGAAGGGGGTACTGTTACACCCGTCGGTCGCAGATGGCTGCGAACATCCAGGCTCACCTCTTTCTTTGCTGACCTGTCTATCCTTGGAAGAATGGCGGCCTCCGCTAACCAATGCCGACCTCCCTGGCATTCCCGGGATGGCGTGGCCACTCCCGACCACCATCTTGTTTCCGGAATCACCTAGTTGCGCGCACGAGCAAGGGCCACCTTTGTACACGTCATGGCGGGAACCTCAGGGGCTTCCCCCTCTGGATGACGTCAACCCGCTGCTGTACTTAAGCTGACTGGCCCTATGTTTCTACGAGTTAGCAAGGAGTTCCCTCGTTGCTGAATCCGCTCCATTCTTGGACTTCCTGTTCCAGTTCCTTACTTGGCATTCGGACGTCTTGGGTACTCGCTCCTCGGGGGCCCTTCTGCGTTACTGGCTATCCGCTCCTCGGAGGGCCTTCCTGCCTTGCTCTACATTGTGTACTGCTTCTTAGGACACTCTCCTGGAACTTCATCCTATGAGTACTTTCTACGGACTTCAACGTTACCAGCCCTTACTGAGGATTCTCTGCGTTGTACCCCGTGCCTCAGGCCACTACTGTGTCTTCCTCAGTAGGAATCGCTCTGATACCTGCACTGCAGGTTATTGCCTCAACTTCTACAGGACCCTCTCCGAGTTCCTGCACCTCACACTTCCTCATTACCATCACCTCTGAACAGACATCCTCGGCGTACCCCACTCTGCGGGCCACTACCGGATCTGCACTTCTGAGGTATTGCTACTCTTCTGAAAGGACTTCCTGGCACACCCCGCTCCGTGGGCCACTACCGGATCTTCTCATCAGAGATATCAACCTGGGTATACCCCTCGGCTCAGAACTGTACTTTTATTCATCTCCCGCTCCACGGGTTATGCTTTTCCTTCCTTCCCAATAAAGTCTCCACATTACAGCTGTGTCCTACGCCGCTGAGATCACACCTACCGATGGTGAGGCTCACAGGCTCCTCCCTGTGGGTGGAGACACCTCTCACCTTGGCCCAGAGTTCACATCCTTACAAAAAAAAACACACAGACTCAGATATTGGCAGTGTAGGGGTAGGGGAGTGGGAACTCAGAGTTTGTGTGACAGTATGAGTGGGGACTGGTTGAATAGAGATGGGGGAGCGTAGGGACTTGGGGATCAGGAGGATAGCAGTGACTATGCAGTTGGATGGGGGATATGAGTAGGGTGTATTAGATGGGCTGCGGGGTGTGAGATAGGTGCTGAAAGGTGGGGAGATGGAGTGAATCATCTGGAGGGGATGGGAGGCAGTGAAAAGGACTAGGGGTTGTGCCAAGGGTGAGAGACAGAGGAAGGAACAGGTCTTTGAATGGGGTAAGAGGATGGAAACGGAGGAGGTGAAAGGAGGATGAGAGGTTGGGTAGGGGGAAGAGGGAAGAAAGAGACTGGAGGCAGGGGAGAGAACGAGTGACAGGGAAGCAGCTGGAGCGGGTGAGAGAACGAGAGGCAGATGAGGACTGGGGAAGGGGTGACTACGATGGCTGAAAGGAAGGCTGGGGAAGTAAAAGTGGAAACTGGGCTGTAGATTAAAGATGTGAAGAGAGGGAGACTAAGGACTTGAGCAGGAGGAAAGAGTAAAACCTCGCTACCAGTGAATAGAAAGGAAGGGAAGAAGACAGGGGAAAAGGAAACAGAAAATGGAACGAAGACCTTGGAAAAAGTCTTAGGAGAAGAGGACATGGGAAACGGAGACAGGGAGCAACTAGATTAGAAAAATGAAATGATCAGACAAGAAAGGTACAGAAAATGAATGTGTTATTTCCATTTGTAGCAAGTGCATCTCTTGCCTGTGTTTTCCTCAGTTCAGGAGGAACACATTTCTGTTTCTGCTTTCTCTGGGTTTCACTTATATCAATGCTTGTGGTCTCTTGTTCTTTAGTAGATGATGCTTGCTTGATGTTCTGCCTGTGTGACCGAGGGGTGGGATCCTGCTGCGTGCAGTCTCCCTATAGAGCTCTTTAATAGTCCAGCTTGATTCCCAGTATGAGGTGAACTGGTATTCTAGGATCTGGTGTAATATTTGCAGTTCTGCCTTTTCCTTGCTAGGGTTGGTGCTTTTATGATATGTTAGGGTAAGTTTCAAAGAGGTCCATAGTAAAAACCCATTTGGATGGATAATTTAATAGTTACCCGTCTAAATGATCTAACCGGCTATATCCGGCTAAATTCTAGCTGGCTAATAAGTAAGGAGTCTAGAATTTAGTCTGATAATTAGGGGCAGACCAGAGGATTAACTGGGAGGAGATGAGTTAGTCAGCTAAGTTACCCGGCTAACTCCAATATTCAGAGATAACCAGATGATTTAGCCGTCTAAGTCTGGTCGAATCAGAGAGCTGTCCTAAAGTAAAGAGATAGCTCAATACTGATCTATCTCTAAAACAACACATATCACTGGTAACAAGAAACTCTTTTTACAAACTGCAACTCATGAAACATCTTCGTCCTTTGCTTTTTTTCCATTACTTTCGGACTATTCTACAATCACTTTTTTTCTGGGCTTGATTACTGTAATTCTCTCTATATAGGTCTTCCGGATAATACACTTCAATTAGTTCAAAATGCAGCTGCACGTATCCTATCAGGTTTCCCAATTAGAAATCATATTACCCCAATACTTCAGTCTTTACACTGGCTACCTTTCAAATACAGAATACAGTTCAAAATCTTAACCATTACACATTCCCTCATTCATAATTCTAACTCTACTACCTTGTGTTCCCTCCTTCGAATATATAAACCGTCCAGACATTTAAGATCAATGAATAAGAACCTTCTAGACGTACCATCACCTCGACAGGCACGCCTTGACATTACTAGGAAAAGAGCCTTTTCGATAGCAGGTCCAACTCTTTGCAACGCACTACCAGACTCATTAAGATCCATATCAAACTCAAAACAATTTAAAAAATCTTTTAAAACACACTTTTTTCAAATTGCATTCAAAATTACACCCACTAAATAATCAATCAGTTACTCTTCATACATTAATCATATGGCACCCTATTAGTATTATTATTATTCATTTTTTAATAATTATGGTTTTGTTTTAAGTTTATTTATATTATCATATTTTTTGTAATCTTTGATTGAGTTTTACTTTATATTCTGAGTTTCTTTTTGACTGATGTATTGTACACCGTTTTGACTAAACTTTGTTTGTAGAAGCGGTATATAAACATTTTTAAATAAATAAATAAATGGCTGCAGTGTTAAATATGCCTCCAAAGTTAGCTGGATAACATTATACAGCTAACTTTACTCTCCAGACTGTGTCTAAATATAGACCTCCTAGTGCTACAGGATAGCGGTGAGAGGGGAGCAAAGCCCAGGAGGTTGCAGAGGAACTCTTCTAGTGTTACAGTATAGGAGTGAGAGGGGAGAGAGCTCAGGAGGTTACAGGGACACAGGGGAACTCCTCTAGTGTTACAGTATAGAGGGGAGAGGGGAGAGAGCTCAGGAGGTTACAGGGACACAGGGGAACTCCTCTAGTGTTACAGTATAGAGGGGAGAGGGGAGAGAGCTCAGGAGGTTACAGGGACACAGGGGAGCTCCTCTAGTGTTACAGTATAGGGGGGAGAGGGGAGCAGAGCTCAGGAGGTTACAGGGACACAGGGGAACTCCTCTAGTGTTACAGTATAGGAGTGAGAGGGGAGAGAGCTCAGGAGGTTACAGGGACACAGGGGAACTCCTCTAGTGTTACAGTATAGAGGGGAGAGGGGAGAGAGCTCAGGAGGTTACAGGGACACAGGGGAGCTCCTCTAGTGTTACAGTATAGGGGGGAGAGGGGAGCAGAGCTCAGGAGGTTACAGGGACACAAGGGAACTCCTCTAGTGTTACAGTATAGGAGGGAGAGGGGAGCAGAGCTCAGAAGGTTACAGGGACACAGGGGACTCCTCTAGTGTTACAGTATAGGGGGAGAGGGGAGAGAGCTCAGGAGGTTACAGGGACACACGGGGAACTCCTCTAGTGTTACAGTATAGGGGGGGAGGGGAGCAGAGCTCAGGAGGTTACAGGGACACAGGGGACTCCTCTAGTGTTACAGTATAGGGGGAGAGGGGAGAGAGCTCAGGAGGTTACAGGGACAGAGGGGACTCCTCTGGTGTTACAGTATAGGAGGGGAGAGGGGAGAGAGCTCAGGAGGTCACAGGGACACAGGGGGCTCCTCTAGTGTTACAGTATAGGAGGGAGAGGGGAGCAGAGCTCAGAAGGTTACAGGGACACAGGGGAGCTCCTCTAGTGTTACAGTATAGGAGGGGAGAGAGGAGAGAGCTCAGGAGGTTACAGGGACACACGGGGAACTCCTCTAGTGTTACAGTATAGGAGGGGAGAGGGGAGAGAGCTCAGGAGGTTACAGGGACACAGGGGAGCTCCTCTAGTGTTACAGTATAGGGGGTAAAGGGGAGAGAGCTCAGGAGGTTACAGGGACACACGGGGAACTCCTCTAGTGTTACAGTATAGGGTGAGAGGGGAGCAGAGCTCAGGAGGTTACAGGGACACAGGGGAGCTCCTCTAGTGTTACAGTATAGGAGGGAGAGGGGAACAGAGCTCAGGAGGTTACAGGGACACAGGGGACTCCTCTAGTGTTACAGTATAGGGGGGAGAGGGGAGCAGAGCTCAGGAGGTTACAGGGACACAGGGGAGCTCCTCTAGTGTTACAGTATAGGGGGAGAGGGGAGCAGAGCTCAGGAGGTTACAGGGACACAGGGGGACTCCTCTAGTGTTACAGTATAGGGGGGAGAGGGGAGAGAGCTCAGGAGGTTACAGGGACACAGGGGAACTCCTCTAGTGTTACAGTATAGGGGGGAGAGGGGAGCAGAGCTCAGGAGGTTACAGGGACACAGGGGACTCCTCTAGTGTTACAGTATAGGGGGGAGAGGGGAGCAGAGCTCAGGAGGTTACAGGGACACAGGGGAACTCCTCTAGTGTTACAGTATAGGGGGGAGAGGGGAGAGAGCTCAGGAGGTTACAGGGACACAGGGGACTCCTCTAGTGTTACAGTATAGGGGGAGAGGGGAGCAGAGCTCAGGAGGTTACAGGGACACAGGGGAACTCCTCTAGTGTTACAGTATAGGGGGGAGAGGGGAGCAGAGCTCAGGAGGTTACAGGGACACAGGGGGACTCCTCTAGTGTTACAGTATAGGGGAGAGAGGGGAGCAGAGCTCAGGAGGTTACAGGGACACATGGGGAGCTCCTCTAGTGTTACAGTATAGGAGGGAGAAGGGAACAGAGCTCAGGAGGTTACAGGGACACAGGGGACTCCTCTAGTGTTACAGTATAGGGGGAGAGGGGAGCAGAGCTCAGGAGGTTACAGGGACACAGGGGAACTCCTCTAGTGTTACAGTATAGGGAGGAGAGGGGCGCAGAGCTCAGGAGGTTACAGGGACATAGGGGAACTCCTCTAGTGTTACAGTATAGGGGGGAGAGGGGAGAGAGCTCAGGAGGTTACAGGGACACAGGGGACTCCTCTAGTGTTACAGTATAGGGGGGAGAGGGGAGAGAGCTCAGGAGGTTACAGGGACACAGGGGACTCCTCTAGTGTTACAGTATAGGGGTGAGAGGGGAGCAGAGCTCAGGAGGTTACAGGGACACAGGGGAACTCCTCTAGTGTTACAGTATAGGGGGGAGAGGGGAGAGAGCTCAGGAGGTTACAGGAACACAGGGGAACTCCTCTAGTGTTACAGTATAGGGGGAGAGGGGAGCAGAGCTCAGGAGGTTACAGGGACACAGGGGAACTCCTCTAGTGTTATAGTATAGGGGGGAGAGGGGAACTCCTCTAGTGTTACAGTATAGGAGGGAGAGGGGAGAGAGCTCAGGAGGTTACAGGGACACAGGGGACTCCTCTAGTGTTACAGTATAGGGGGGAGAGGGGAGCAGAGCTCAGGAGGTTACAGGGACAGAGGGGAGCTCCTCTAGTGTTACAGTATAGGGGTGAGAGGGGAGCAGAGCTCAGGAGGTTACAGGGACACAGGGGAGCTCCTCTAGTGTTACAGTATAGGAGGGGAGAGGGGAGAGAGCTCAGGAGGTTACAGGGACACAGGGGGACTCCTCTAGTGTTACAGTATAGGGGGGAGAGGGGAGAGAGCTCAGGAGGTTACAGGGACACGGGGGGACTCCCCTAGTGTTACAGTATAGGGGGGAGAGGGGAGCAGAGCTCAGGAGGTTACATGGACACAGGGGAACTCCTCTAGTGTTACAGTATAGGGGGGAGAGGGGAGCAGAGCTCAGGAGGTTACAGGGACACAGGGGACTCCTCTAGTGTTACAGTATAGGGGGGAGAGGGAAGAGAGCTCAGGAGGTTACAGGGACACAGGGGACTCCTCTAGTGTTACAGTATAGGGGGAGAGGGGAGAGAGCTCAGGAAGTTACAGGGACACAGGGGACTCCTCTAGTGTTACAGTATAGGGGAAGAGGGGAGAGAGCTCAGGAGGTTACAGGGACACAGGGGACTCCTCTAGTGTTACAGTATAGGGGGGGAGAGGGGAGAGAGCTCAGGAGGTTACAGGGACACAGGGGACTCCTCTAGTGTTACAGTATAGGGGGAGAGGGGAGAGAGCTCAGGAGGTTACAGGGACACAGGGGAACTCCTCTAGTGTTACAGTATAGGGGGAGAGGGGAGCAGAGCTCAGGAGGTTACAGGGATACAGGGGAACTCCTCTAGTGTTACAGTATAGGAGGGAGAGGGGAGCAGAGCTCAGGAGGTTACAGGGACACAGGGGAACTCCTCTAGTGTTACAGTATAGGGGGGAGAGGGGAGAGAGCTCAGGAGGTTACAGGGACACAGGGGACTCCTCTAGTGTTACAGTATAGGAGGGAGAGGGGAGCAGAGCTCAGGAGGTTACAGGGACACAGGGGGAACTCCTCTAGTGTTACAGTATAGGGGGGAGAGGGGAGAGAGCTCAGGAGGTTACAGGGACACAGGGGACTCCTCTAGTGTTACAGTATAGGAGGGAGAGGGGAGCAGAGCTCAGGAGGTTACAGGGACACAGGGGGAACTCCTCTAGTGTTACAGTATAGGGGGGAGAGGGGAGAGAGCTCAGGAGGTTACAGGGACACAGGGGGAACTCCTCTAGTGTTACAGTATAGCAGGGAGAGGGGAGAGAGCTCAGGAGGTTACAGGGACACAGGGGAACTCCTCTAGTTTTACAGTATAGGGGGGAGGGGAGCAGAGCTCAGGAGGTTACAGGGACACAGGGGAACTCCTCTAGTGTTACAGTATAGGGGGAGAGGAGAGCAGAGCTCAGGAGGTTACAGGGACACAGGGGAACTCCTCTAGTGTTACAGTATAGGGGGAGAGGAGAGCAGAGCTCAGGAGGTTACAGGGACACAGGGGAACTCCTCTAGTGTTACAGTATAGGAGTGAGAGGGGAGAGAGCTCAGGAGGTTACAGGGACACAGGGGAACTCCTCTAGTGTTACAGTATAGGGGAGAGAGGGGAGAGAGCTCAGGAGGTTACAGGGACACAGGGGAACTCCTCTAGTGTTACAGTATAGGGGAGAGAGGGGAGAGAGCTCAGGAGGTTACAGGGACACAGGGGAACTCCTCTAGTGTTACAGTATAGGGGGGAGAGGGGAGAGAGCTCAGGAGGTTACAGGGACACAGGGGACTCCTCTAGTGTTACAGTATAGGGTGAGAGGGGAGCAGAGCTCAGGAGGTTACAGGGACACAGGGGAGCTCCTCTAGTGTTACAGTATAGGGGGGAGAGGGGAGCAGAGCTCAGGAGGTTACAGGGACACAGGGGAACTCCTCTAGTGTTACAGTATAGGGGGGAGAGGGGAGAGAGCTCAGGAGGTTACAGGGACACAGGGGAACTCCTCTAGTGTTACAGTATAGGGGGGAGAGGGGAGCAGAGCTCAGGAGGTTACAGGGACACAGGGGAGCTCCTCTAGTGTTACAGTATAGGGGAGGGGGTGATATGGTCGTGGACCCTTGGGCCGGCTGAAACTGCAGATGTTGCACTGTGGGGACCCACAGTGAGTGTCGCAGCCGGGAGGCGGCGCTGACAAGAGACTCCAGAGAAGACTTCACCACTGGAAGTCCGAGGTTCCCCCAGGAGGAGCCCCGTGGGGACCCGGACCTCTTGGACTTAGGTGGGACCCTCTGCGACCAAGGATCCAGGAAGTGGTGGAAGAGATGGTCAATGAGGATGGTAGGGCCCAGGAGGCTGGAAGAGTCTTCATCCTCGGAAGCCTGCGGCTCCCCCGGGAGGAGCCCGTGAGAGCCCGAGCCGCTGGGACTTAGGAGAATCCCCTGGGCCAGCAAGAACCGGATACCTGAAGAGGCGGAGTGAACAGAAGTCGGAGTCCAGGAACGAAGCAGGGTCAGAAGCCAGAAGTCCAAACCAAAACCAGGAGCGGGAGCGAAGACGAAATCAATGGACGAAGCCGGGTCGGAAGCCAGAAGTAGAAGAGATGATCCAAGATCCAACGCAGCAACTCAGGGGACTGAGTGAACCTCGTTGCAAGGCGAGGCATGTCAGTGACTGCCGGGTTTAAATAACCCGGCAGCGTCTGACGTCAATGGGAGGCTGTCCCTGAGTTTCCCGCGCTGGCCCCTTTAAGACTGAAGCCCCGGCACGCGCACAGGGGGCGTGGCCAGCCGCAGATCATCGGCGGTGTCTCCCTCGCAGGGAGAGTGCTACGGTAGGCCGCGTTTCGGGCCTTTGGGGCCGAAGTGGAGGGACTCCTGCAGCTGACCCGGGCCGGGAGGTGAGTGGAGGTCCCGGGGCACGGCCCGGGACCATAACAGGGGGAGAGGGGAACAGAGGTCAGGAGGTTACAGGGACACGGGGGAACTCATTTACTAATCAGAGCAATTGATAAAATGTGATAACTTAAACAAACTAATTTTGCAGATCCACAAAGAATAGTTGTTGTTCATTATTTTTTTCTTTCATATTCTAGCTATTTGCGCATTAACATCTAACTAGTGCGCACTCTCATTCATTGTACTGCGCACTAATGCGGAAATAGTGTTCACTAACTGGTTGTTAGTGCGCAGTACAATGAATGAGAGTGCGCACTAGCTAGATGTTAATGCTCACTATTTCATTCATTGTACTGCGCACTAATGCGGAAATAGTGTTCACTAACTGGTTGTTAGTGCGCAGTAAGGCCCATTAGTGTGCACTAACGCACTTTGTTGAAAATTGCCAGAAAAACCCCCCAACCGTGAGAAACCGAAATTTCCCGCGGAGTGCCCGATCCAAAGCCTGAACCGAAATGTTTAAACGAAGCACATCTCTAGTTTCTGTATATATTGGGGCCTATTCCTTCTTAACTTATCCCGTACTCCCTGAATCTGATCACAAATGCATTAGGTTTCTCCTTTATTTTAACCATCAGGGTCCTGATCCTGAGTCACAAAGGCTTTTCTCTCACTCTGTGACTGACAAGCTGGGGTTAGATATTGAAAGCTGGCCATGTAAGTATACTGACTAAGTTATGATGTATGTTCTGTGGCTCGGCAAAGCCACTGAATATACGCGTATATACACACACCTAGCAGGATACGTTTACCCAGCTAAAATAGACCTGTTATAAGGGGAGCTAAACTTAGACGTTAACTTATGCAGTTAACTCTGAATATCAGTACTTATCTGCATAAGTTACATGGCTAACCCGCTCTGCCCAGATCCACCACGTACACGCCTACTTTTTAGCATATAAGGCACTTATACGGCTAAGCAACAGCCGCTGAGCGTACGCACAAATTCAGTGGCATGCGTCCCACTTATCCAGCTAAATAGCACTGAATGCTCTTTAAATATCGGGTGCCTGATAAGCATTAGCTCCTCTGCTAATCTCAAGCGGATCACACTGCTGTCACCGTCCAGAAGATGGCAACCTAGCACTACCTCAGTGAGAAGCACATTACAACACTGCCACCAGTAATGCCCGAAAACCAACTCATTTCTCAGAAAAGGAATGGCTAAGATGCTTTTCCTAAAGAATTCACTCCTCTTGCTATTCAGGGAGAATAACTGCATCAGAAATCCATCTCAGTTTCCTCTCAGAGACATCAGCTGAATTCAGTTGTCAGGGCCACTCTCTTTAACCTTTCTTTGCAAAACGGTTAAAATATTTGCTGCTTCAGATAGATTTTAGATCATTGTCCAGACTTATATCCTAACCATAGTTAACTAGTATGATTCTTTTATATAGGCATCCTAAAATATTGCTTAAAAGCACTTCAGGCTATAGCGACCTGAGCTGCATGTTTCACTGTTTCCTGTCCTATGAGAGACTACATAACTCCAGTGCAGACGTCCTTGCATTGTTTCCTGTCCTATGAGAGACTACATAACTCCAGCGCAGACGTCCTTGCATTGTTTCCTGTCCTATGAGAGAGTACATAACTCCAGCGCAGAAGTCCTTGCATTGTTTCCTGTCCTATGAGAGAGTACATAACTCCAGTGCAGAAGTCCTTGCATTGTTTCCTGTCCCATGAGAGACTACATAACTCCAGTGCAGAAGTCCTAGCATTGTTTCCTGTGCTATGAGAGACTACATAACTCCAGTGCAGAAGTCCTTGCATTGATTCCTGTCCTATGAGAGAGTACATAACTCCAGTGCAGAAGTCCTTGCATTGTTTCCTGTCCTATGAGAGAGTATTTCCCTCCAGTGCAGAAGTCCTTGCATTGTTTCTTGTCCTATGAGAGAGAACATAACTCCAGTGCAGAAGTCCTTGCATTGTTTCCTGTCCTATGAGAGAGAACATAACTCCAGTGCAGAAGTCCTTGCATTGTTTCCTGTCCTATGAGAGACTACATAACTCCAGTGCAGAAGTCCTTGCATTGTTTCCTGTCCTATGAGAATGTACATAACTCCAGCACAGAAGTCCTTGCATTGTTTCCTGTCCTATGAGAATGTACATAACTCCAGCGCAGAAGTCCTTGCATTGTTTCCTGTCCTATGAGAATGTACATAACTCCAGCGCAGAAGTCCTTGCATTGTTTCCTGTCCTATGAGAATGTACATAACTCCAGTGCAGAAGTCCTTGCATTGTTTCCTGTCCTATGAGAGACTACATAACTCCAGTGCAGAAGTCCTTGCATTGTTTCTTGTCCTATGAGAGAGAACATAACTCCATTGTTTCCTGACCTATGAGAGAGTATTTCCCTCCAGTGCAGAAGTCGCATTGTTTCCTCTCATATGTGAGAGTTCATAACTCCAGTGTGGGAGTTCAATATTCATACATTTATTTAGCTGTATAACAAAATAGCATTAAACAAGTTAGGAAGGTGCCTCGTCTCTCAAACTTATAAGCAGAAGCACACATACCTTGCTGGTGAGGCATCCTTTTGTAAATGTATTGTAGTCCACGGAGAACATTTCTCACCTTATAACAAGCTCGATATTAATTGTGGTTTACAATGCATCAGATGAATATTAAGCATTCTGTTCAGCAGATGAATATGCAGTGCATAATGTTATTAAGTCGTGAATGGAACTCTTTAGATTCTTAGAATTCTCCATAAGGTCATTCCTACAAACTGTCATTGCCCATATCTCTCCCAGCAACTTTTTCGGAGCAGTTCACTGCATTTCCTAGGATAAATGTCATCTCTTAGCATTTTATCAGGCACCGGGGAGGAAATGTTCAATCAGTCAAGCTGTCAAGTGGATTATTTAGCCTGGATCGTACTCTATCTCTGCTCCATCCCTGCCACTTATTCAATAGTCAGAAATACCCATGGAGCAGGAAAACGATATCTCATACCTCTGGCATTCAGCAGCAGGAAAGAGCCCAACATGAAGAATCAATCTTACTAACCAAGGTGCTGGCCTACCATGCAACTATTCATAAATCCAAGCAAATGAATGCCCTCCGGCCAGCTAGTACTGGGATACATACCTTGAATACTTTGTACAATTCTGGTCGCCGCATCTCAAAAAAGATACAACCAAAAAAACACTACAACCAAAGAATGTTTCTTTAAGCTTCAGGTCCTGAAGCAGCTAAGACTGCTGTTACACTTCCAGGATTTCCGTTCAGTGCTTCAAGCCATTCTGTTTTCAAAGATCGACTATCGTAACGCTCTACTACTCGGTCTCCCAGCTTCTACTACTAAACCTCTACAGATGCTGCAAAACGCAGCGGCCAGGATCCTTACAAACACAAGAACATAAGAAGAACATAAGAAAATGCCATACTGGATCAGACCAAGGGTCCATCAAGCCCAGCATCCTGTTTCCAACAGAGGCCAATCCAGGCCATAAGAACCTGGCAAGTACCCAAAAACTAAGTCTATTCCATGTTACCATTGCTAATGGCAGTGGCTATTCTCTAAGTGAACTTAATAGCAGGTAATGGACTTCTTCTCCAAGAACTTATCCAATCCTTTTTTAAACACAGCTATATTAACTGCACTAACCACATCCTCCGGCAACAAATGCCAGAGTCTAATTGTGCGTTGAGTAAAAAAGAACTTTCTGAGAGCACCCAGAGAAATTCAGCGTTTTACCGTGAAAGAACTTTGTGGCCATTGATTGGATTGTTTCCTGCCTGGTGAGACCTGAGCGCCGTGCCCGACGTTGGAGGGAGGGGCCAGAGGAGTGTTAAGAGCAGGCTCTCCTACGGTGAGCTCCAGAGCACCCAGAGAAATTCAGCGTTTTACCGTGAAAGAACTTTGTGGCCATTGATTGGATTGTTTCCTGCCTGGTGAGACCTGAGCGCCGTGCCCGACGTCGGAGGGAGGGGCCAGAGGAGCGTTAAGAGCACGCTCCCCTGCGGCGCACCACCGCCGCCGGCGTGCCGCCAAAGCCCCTTGGGCGCGCGCGGCTTTGCTCGGCTTCGCTCGGTGCAGCAAGGAGTGGCAGGAAACTAAAGTAAATTTATCTTTATCGTAATATAATTATATGTGCAATTAGTTTTCAGTGGACAGTGCTCTCTGGATCAGAGTTTAAAACAGCATAACATTAAGGAACCGGAATATTCCAGTTAAAAGACATTTCCTTTAAATATGCCACCCAAACGAAAGGGGAAAATAAGGGTTTTTCCCATGGAACCCTTACCCGCATTAACCCAACTGGATATAGACCGTTTTCTTACACAATTGGAAGAGGAAGCAGCCAGTGATTCCATTGGAGGAACTGGTGGAGAGGTACGGGTTCCCTCCCTGGAAGAGGCTTCTTTGAGCCCTAATGCATGTTTACCACCAGCACAACGAGGCTCAGGAGGGGAACTGATCCAACAATCCCCACAGGAAGGTGGAGGAGAGTGTAGATCAGTTGGTGCACTTTCCGAGTCTGTATCTGGAGAGAAATTCTCTGTAGAGATAGTAACAGCATCTATAGGTTCCGGAGAACCACCTGCTCAGGAAACTAAGCAGGAGGAGTTACAGAGTACTCCAGATCATTTAAATCAACCATCAGTTGGAGCTATTAGACCAGAGAAGGTAACTTTGGAATCCATTTGGGATGTTGTATCAGGTTTAAGCGCCTCTATAAATAGACTTGAAACAAAGATAGACAACGTATCCTCAAATTTTCAACTTCAGATAAATAATACACAGCAAGTAATTACTGCTATAGGAACAAAGGTAAAAGAAAATGATAAAGCCATAAAGTCCTGTCAGAAAATAAGTGCATTAATAGCAAAAGATCAACTATATTGTTCAAAACGATTAGAGATAATTGAAAACAGGATTAGACATTTAAACATCAGAATACTAAATTTTCCCACAATAGCAGGTGAAATTCCTTTTGTAACTCTAAAAAGACTTCTGAAAGAAGTTTTAATGTTTAATGATACTGATTTTCCATCTATAAATACCTGCTATGTTTTGGAAAGGAAAGGTGTTTTGCCTCAAAATGTCCCTGCAAACTTAACTAGTTTTCTAGAAGACTCTACTAATGATGTTATGAATAGAAACACCTTAGTGGTATCGTTTATAACACAATTAGATGTTAATAAAGTTATGCGTAGATATTTTCAGAAACTTCCAGTACAGTTTTATGGCCAATCATTGAAATGTTTTCCTGATCTAGCATCCATAACAAGATTAAGGAGAAAGGAATTTCTTGCAATGAGGCAGAAAGTTCTATCCTTAGGCTTCTCATTTCTTCTTCGATACCCATGTAAATGTCAGATAAAGAGAGGAGATCAAAATTTTACCTTTTTTCAAATAGATCAGTTTCAAAAATTTTTGGAGGCGCAATTACCAACTACATCATCCCCTATGGATCCAAACGATTAGGGTAGAAATAGGAAATTCAATTGTGAGTTATGCAATGTTTATTCTTTAAATTTAAGTTTCTCCTTAAAAAATTACTCTCCCATGTCTTCGACTCTGTACAGCTCAATATTTGTCTAAAAAATGTTAAATAATTCCTGGAAATACAGCATAGTGGTACTTGAATTTACATAATTGAAGTTTCTCTTAGTTATAAGTTACAGCCTTGAAATTATACACTTTGTAAACCAAGTAATGACTTGTTTAATTTCTATGATGTATTATGGAAAATTCATAAATAAAGAATGAAAAAAAAAAAAAAAGAGAACTTTCTCCGATTAGTTTTAAATGTGCCCCATGCTAACTTCATGGATTGCCCCCTAGTCTTTCTACTATCCGAAAGAGTAAATAACCGATTCACATCTACCCGTTCTAGACCTCTCATGATTTTAAACACCTCTATCATATCCCCCCTCAGTCGTCTCTTCTCCAAGCTGAAAAGTCCTAACCTCTTTAGTCTTTCCTCATAGGGAAGCTGTTTCATCCCCTTTATCATTTTGGTAGCCCTTCTCTGTACCTTCTCCATCGCAATAATATCTTTTTTGAGATGCGGCGACCAGAATTGTACACAGTATTCAAGGTGCAGTCTCACCATGGAGTGATACAGAGGCATTATGACATTTTCCGTTTTATTCACCATTCCCTTCCTAATAATTCCCAACATTCTGTTTGCTTTTTTGACTGCCGCAGCACACCGTACCGACGATTTCAATGTGTTATCCACTATGACACCTAGATCTCTTTCTTGGGTGGTAGCACCTAATATGGAACCCAACATTGTGTAATTACAGCATGGGTTATTTTTCCCTATATGCATCACCTTGCACTTATTCAGATTAAATTTCATCTGCCATTTGGATGCCCAATTTTCCAGTCTCACAAGGTCTTCCTGCAATTTATCACAATCTGCTTGTGATTTAACTACTCTGAACAATTTTGTGTCATCTGCAAATTTGATTATCTCACTCGTCGTATTTCTTTCCAGATCATTTATAAATATATTGAAAAGTAAGGGTCCCAATACAGATCCCTGAGGCACTCCACTGTCCACTCCCTTCCACTGAGAAAATTGCCCATTTAATCCTACTCTGTTTCCTGTCTTTTAGCCAGTTTGCAATCCACGAAAGGACATCGCCACCTATCCCATGACTTTTTACTTTTCCTAGAAGCCTCTCATGAGGAACTTTGTCAAACGCCTTCTGAAAATCCAAGTATACTATATCTACCGGTTCACCTTTATCCACATGTTTATTAACTCCTTCAAAAAAGTGAAGCAGATTTGTGAGGCAAGACTTGCCCTGGGTAAAGCCATGCAGACTTTGTTCCATTAAACCATGTCTTTCTATATGTTCTGTGATTTTGATGTTTAGAACACTTTCCACTATTTTTCCTGGCACTGAAGTCAGGCTAACCGGTCTGTAGTTCCCAGGATCGCCCCTGGAGCCCTTTTTAAATATTGGGGTTACATTTGCTATCCTCCAGTCTTCAGGTACAATGGATGATTTTAATGATAAGTTACAAATTTTTACTAATAGGTCTGAAATTTCATTTTTTAGTTCCTTCAGAACTCTGGGGTGTATACCATCCGGTCCAGGTGATTTACTACTCTTCAGTTTGTCAATCAGGCCTACCACATCTTCTAGGTTCACCGTGATTTGATTCAGTCCATCTGAATCATTACCCATGAAAACCTTCTCCATTACGAGTACCTCCCCAACATCCTCTTCAGTAAACACCGAAACAAAGAAATCATTTAATCTTTCCGCGATGGCCTTATCTTTTCTAAGTGCCCCTTTAACCCCTCGATCATCTAACGGTCCAACTGACTCCCTCACAGGCTTTCTGCTTTGGATATATTTTAAAAAGTTTTTACTGTGAGTTTTTGCCTCTACAGCCAACTTCTTTTCAAATTCTCTCTTAGCCTGTATTATCAATGGCTTACATTTAAGTTGCCAACGTTTATGCTTTACCCTATTTTCTTCTGTTGGATCCTTCTTCCTATTTTTGAATGAAGATCTTTCGGCTAAAATAGCTTCTTTCACCTCCCCTTTTAACCATGCCGGTAATCGTTTTGCCTTCTTTCCACCTTTCTTAATGTGTGGAATACATCTGGACTGTGCTTCTAGAATGGTATTTAACAATGACCACGCCTCTTGGACATTTTTTTACTTTTGTAGCTGCTCCTTTCAGTTTTTTTCTAACAATTTTTCTCATTTTATCAAAGTTTTCCTTTTGAAAGTTTAGCACGAGTGCCTTGGATTTGCACACTGTTCCTTTTCCAGTCATTAAATCAAATTTGATCATAATATGATCACTATTGCCAAGCGGCCCCACCACCGTTACCTCTCTCACCAAGTCCTGTGCTCCACTGAGAATTAGATCTAAAATTGCTCCCTTTCTCGTCGGTTCCTGAAGCAATTGCTCCATAAAGCAATTGCTCCATAAAGCTATCATTTATTCCATCTCTCTAGCGTGACCCGATGATACATTTACCCAGTCTATATTGGGGTAATTGAAGTCTCCCATTATTACCGCACTACCAATTTGGTTAGCTTCCCTAATTTCTCTTAGCATTTCACTGTCCGTCTCAGCATCTTGATCAGGTGGACGGTAGTATACCCCTATCACTATAGTCTTCCCCGACACACAAGGGTTTTCTACCCATAAAGATTCAATTGTGCATTTAGTCTCATGCAGGATGTTTATCCTGTTGGACTCTATGCCATCCCGGACATAAAGTGCCACACCTCCTCCCGAGTGCTCCTCTCTGTCATTGCGATATAATTTGTACCCCGGTATAGCACTGTCCCATTGGTTGTCCTCCTTCCACCATGTCTCTGAGATATCAATTAAGTCTATGTCATCATTCACTGCTATACATTCTAATTCTCCCATCTTACTTCTTAGACTTCTGGCATTAGCATACAAACATTTCAAAGTTTGTTTTTTGTTTGTATTTTCATTCTGCTTTTTAATTGATAGGGATAAGTTAGAATTTTTTAGCTCAGGTGAGTTTTTAGTTACAGGCACTTGGACTACTTTTCTAATTATTGGAACCTCACTGTCGGGATTCCCTAATTCTAATGCATCATTAGTATCCTTTGAAGATACCTCTCTCCGAACCATGCGCTGCTGAGCGACTGTCGGCTTTCCCCTTTGTTCTAGTTTAAAAGCTGCTCTATCTCCTTTTTAAAGGTTAGCGCCAGAAGTCTGGTTCCACCCTGGTTAAGGTGGAGCCCATCCCTTCGGAAGAGACTCCCCCTTCCCCAAAAGGTTCCCCAGTTCCTAACAAAACTGAATCCCTCTTCCCTGCACCATCGTCTCATCCATGCATTGAGACTCCGGAGCTCTGCCTGCCTCTGGTGACCTGCGCGTGGAACAGGGAGCATTTCAGAGAATGCTACCCTGGAGGTTCTGGATTTAAGTTTTCTACCTAAGAGCCTAAATTTGGCTTCCAGAACCTCCCTCCCACATTTTCCTATGTCGTTGGTGCCCACGTGTACCACGACAGCCGGCTCCTCCCCAGCACTGTCTAAAATCCTATCTAGGTGACGCGTGAGGTCCGCCACCTTCGCACCAGGTAGGCAAGTTACCAGGCGATCCTCACGCCCACCAGCCCCACCCAGCTATCTACATTCCTAATAATCGAAGCACCAACTGTGATGGCTGACCTAACCTTTCCCTCCTGGGCAGTAGGCCTTGGGGAGATATCCTCAGTGCGAAAGGACAATGCATCACCTAGAGAGCAGGTCCTTGCTACAGGATCCTTTCCTGCTACACCTGGTTGGTGCTCTCCCATCATGAGACCTCCTTCCTCCAAGGCAGCACCAGGGCTGCCAGTCTGAAGTTGGGACTTGACTACTATGTCCCTGAAGGTCTCATCTATATACCTCTCTGTCTCCCTCAGCTCCTCCAGGTCTGCCACTCTAGCCTCCAGAGATCGGACTCGTTCTCTGAGAGCCAGGAGCAAGGAGCACATCACACCAATCCTAAAATTCCTACATTGGCTACCCATCCAATACAGAATACTCTTCAAGGCTCTCATCACGTGGCTGTCAGCAGGTTTGAGAACCGATGCCGGCAAAATTGAGCGGCGGCTGTCACACTCGCTGACAGCCGCCGCTCCTGTCAAAAAAGAGGCTCTAGGGACGCGCTAGTGTCCCTAGAGCCTCTTTTTACCACGGGCCCTCATTTGCATGCGGTCCAATACTAAATCGTGCGCACAGGACAGTTTTACTGTATCGGCCCGAAAGAGAGGATAAAGTACAAAGAAGGAATGCTAGTCCTTAAGCTGCTGAATGATCACTCTTGCAGTTGGGCCAATGCAATTTTAAAATTTTATCAACCATCTAGAATCTTGCGCTCGTCCCAAAGGGGGCTCCTGGATATTCCATCTCCCTGTCTCGCTTGACTCCATACTAACCGCGAGAATGCTCTCTCAGTTGCAGGACCAATATTTTAGAATTCACTTCCCATTGACCTCAGACAAAGTGACTCACTTAAGAATTTTAGAAAAGAAAATAAGACCTTTCTTTTCAATTTGTCATATTATGAACTTTACCTTTTAAGTTGGCTCATTTTAAGTTAACTTTTTTCCTTTTAAATTTGAAATGTATTTTATTTGTTTTATTATTGAGTTATATTATTTGTTGTTTTTATTGGTTTTAGCTGATTTCAGTTTTGCTATGTGCTGTTTTAGTTTTGTTTTTATAATCTTTTAATGTACGTTTTATTTTACTTTATGATTATGTATGTAAAGATGTTCATCGCCTAGGCCTTTTGTGTTAGGCGATCCAGAAATTCAAATAAATGTAAATCTAAAATCTGAAAGGGCCAGGCCTTATGATGGGAAAAATCTGCATTAATAAATGTTAAATCCTGCATCTTTGAGTAATGACATTTCTCTGTACTGCACTCTAAAATAACTATTACTCAAATGCAGCAATTAGATTGTTTCATCTGAACAAATAAGATCTGCAGAACTTTAAAACACTGTAAACAGAATTTGTAATTTTTTGCACAGAATTACCCACGGGTAGGATCAGGAGTGTGACCCCAGAATTTCATGCATCCCTGTGGGATGCCAAGGAGGGCCTGGGCTGAGTTTGCATTCACACATTGTCAGTGTGTTTTACAAATTCTATCTCTAGGTCAGAGAATGGAGCTGACGCACTTTACTGCAAAGCTACGTAATGATTAATGGGCTTTGATGTCTCTGCTCTTTATTTAGTTCCATTATATCTAACTAGGAGCAAAATCTTGGCATAATCCTATCTGATGATTACAAGGTAGTAAAACTGTGAAAGAGAGCAGAGACCCAAGGATGCTGAGCTGCATCGTGAGAAGCAGAGAACCAGAGGGAGTGGAATCTACAGAGGAGCAGGGAGATGTTAGGGTGCACAGGGAGAGGTTTATACACAGAAACAGGGGGTATGTTGGGGTACAGAGGGAGAGGTTTATACACAGAAACAGGGGGGATGTTGGGGTACAGAGGGAAAGATTTATATACAGAAACAGGGGGGGGATGTTGGGGTATAGAGGGAGAGATTTATATACAGAAACAGGGGGGGATGATGGGGTACAGAGGGAGACGTTTATACACAGAAACAGGGGGGGGATGTTGGGGTATAGAGGGAGAGATTTATATACAGAAACAGGGGGGGATGATGGGGTACAGAGGGAGACGTTTATACACAGAAACAGGGGGATGTTTGGGTACAGAGGGAAAGGTTTATACACAGAAACAGGGGGGATGTTGGGGTACAGAGGGAGAGGTTTATACACAGAAACAGGGGGGATGTTGGGGGTACAGAGGGAGAGATTTATACACAGAAACAGGGGGGATGTTGGGGGTACAGAGGGAGAGGTTTATACCCAGAAACAGGGGGGGATGTTGGGGTACAGAGGGAGACGTTTATACACAGAAACAGGGGGGATGTTGGGGTTCACAGGGAGAGGTATTAAAAATAGGGAGTTGTTGGGGTACAGAGAGTGGGGTATTAGAAGCAGGAAAATGTTTGGGTGCACAGTGAGAGGTATCAGCAGAAGCAGTGAGATGTTGGGGTACAGAGGGTGAAGTGTTAGAAGCGAGAAAATATTTGGGTGCACATGGAGAGGTATCAGTAGAAGCAGGGGATGCTGGGGTGCACAGGGAGGGTAATCAGCATATGCAGGTGGATATTGGGGTTCAGAGGGTGGGGTATTAGAAGCAGGAAAATGTTTGGGTGCTCAGGGAGAGGTATCAGCAGAAGCATGGGGGTTTTGGGGTGCACAGAGAGAGGTATCAGCAGAAGCAATGAGATATTGGGGTGCACAGGGAGAGGTATATACACAGAAGGAGTAGGATGTTCAGGTGGAAAGGTAAGGGTATTAGAAGCAGGGAGATGTTGGGGGTACAGAGAGGTATAAATACAGAAGCAGGGGGCTGTTGGGGAACACTGGGATGGGTATCAGCAGAAGCATGGAGATGGGGTACAGAGGACGGGTTATTAGAAGCAGGAATATGGCTGCCCAGGGAGAGGTATATATGCAGAAGCAGGGAGATTTTGGGGTGCACAGGGAGGAATAATAGAAGCAGTGGGATGTTGGGGTACAGTGGGCATGGTATTAAAAGCAGGAAGATGTTTGGATGCACAGGGAGAGTTATCAGCAGAAGTAGGGGGATGTTGGGGTGCACAGGGGTGCCCAGTTAGGGGTATTGGCAGAAGCAGGAGGATGTTGGGGTACAGAGGGAGAGGTTTATCCCAGAAACAGGGAGATGTTGGGTGTACAGGGAGGGGTAGCAGAGTAGCAGAGGGATGTTGGGATACAGAGGGCAGGGTATTCAAAGGATGGGGGTGTTGGGATGCACAGGGAGGGGTATCAGAGAAGCAGGAGGATGCTGGGATACAGAGAATGGAGTATTAGAAGCAGAGGATGTTGGGGTACAGAGGGCAGGATATTGGAAGCAGGGGGATGTTGGGCTGCTCACGGAGGTGTATCAGAGAAGGAGGGGGAAGCAGGGACAAAGAGGATGGGGTATTAGAACCAGAGGGATGCTGGGACACAGAGGGCAGGGTATTCAAAGGAGGGGGATGTTGGGGTGCACGGGGAGGAGTATCAAAGAAGCAGGAAGATGTTGGGACACAGAGAATGGGGTATTAGAAGCAGGTGATATTGGGGTGCTCAGGGAGGTGTATCAGAGAAGCAGAAGGATGTTGGGGTGCATAGGGAGGGTATTAGAAGCAGGGGGATGTTGGGACACAGAGGGCGGGGTATTAGAAGCAGGGGGATGCTGGGGTATTAGAAGCAGGGGGTGTTGGGGTGCTCAGGGCAGGGTATTAGAAGCAGGGGGATGCTGGGGTATTAGAAGCAGGGGGTGTTGGGGTGCTCAGAGCAGGGTATTAGAAGCAGGGGGATGCTGGGGTATTAGAAGCAGGGGGTGTTGGGGTGCTCAGGCAGGTATATCCGCAGAAGCAGGGGGTGAGATCCCCCTCTAGAGGAGGGGGCGCAGTGGCTCCGGCTCTGCTTCCCTCCCTGCCTTCCCCGCTGCAGCCCTCCCCCGCTCCTGCCACGTCCTGCCCCCGTGCTGCGGCAGCTCCTCCCTCCCTCGGAAGCGGCGGCGCTCGGCGGAGAAGGCTCGGGCTGGGCGGAGGGGCTGCGATCCCCGGAGCCCAGGTGAGTGCTTTCGCTGCCCGCAGGGTCTCCGGGACCCCCCCTCTCTCCCGGCATCTATGGGAGAGGGATAGAGAGGATCGGAGGGGGAGAGGCTGGAAGGGACGCATGGGGTGAGGGACCCCGGACAGCGGGGAGGAAGTGAGGTGAAGGGGACAGGGGGTGAATTGATGAGTGGGGTCAAGTGACGGGGGGAGGTCGCAGATGGGAAGGGAAAGTATACATAGGACTGGAGGGGGAGGAGAGATACATAGGACTGGAGGGGGAGAGGATGGGATGGGATGAGTTGGTGACAGAGGAAGGGCTGGAGATGAGGGGGAGGGGAGGGGCAGGACCGAGGGTCTGAGTGCTCTGGTGAGGGGGAGGGGCTGCTGCAGGGTCCCGGGGAGTCCCCCTCCCCGACCCCGGGCCCTGGTATTCTGCTTCGGGACTCGCATTATTACTGAGCCCTGCTTGCATTGCTGTAATGAGTGGGAAAGGTCTCGCCGGGGTCTGGCAGGCTGGATAGGGAGCCCTGAAGACGAAGCGATGTGAATCCGAATCTACAAGGACTGGGAAAGGCGGTGCTGCCGCCCGGCTCTCCTCTGCCGGACAGGAGCGCGTTACTTACCATGCGATGCTGGAGGATAAACTCGCGGTCCGCGGTGCCCGAGGCTGAGAGAGGGACAGAGCCAGCAGGATTCAGAAAGACTTCACCACGGCTCTCCTGGCTCCTTCTGCATCCTCACTGCACTTTATACTGCCCACAAAGACCGAAAATTCTGCAAACTTTACAGTGCTCAGAATAACACAGTTTACATGACAGGTAACACCAAAAACATGTTTTGTTACAACTTGAGGTAAAGTGCAAGCTAGCAGACTATAACCTAATAATCCCTACCAGAAATGGATTAAAAGGACAAGCAGCAGAGAGCGCTATCAGAAAGCTGTAAAGTGGTTCCAGTCTCTTGGCTTCCACACCGTTTTTTGTCATTTACCAACTCTCTAAAGGTTTGTCAATTTCTTTCTTTTTTGTTTTTTAAAGTGCAAAAAAAGCCTCCCTGAAATTACCCATATTTTTTGATAAAACATACACCACCCAATCATTAAAACCTTATATTTCACTGCTTCACCCAGATGAATGGCCCCAGCGATTCATCTGGGTGAAGAGATAAGCACGATTGCAGTGAAATATAAGGTTTTAATGATTGGGTGGTGTATGTTTTATAAAAAAATATGGGTAATTTCAGGGAGGCTTTTTTTGCACTTTAAAAAACAAAAAAGAAATAAATTGACAAACCTTTAGAGAGTTGGTAAATGACAAAAAAGGGTGAGACTGGAACCACTTTACAGCTTTCTGATAGCGCTCTCTGCTGCTTGTCCTTTTAATCCATTTCTGGTAGGGATTATTAGGTTATAGTCTGCTAGTTTGCACTTTACCTCAAGTTGTAACAAAACATTTTTTTGGTGTTATAAAATTGAGGTTTTTTGAGCCAGTATACAATATAAGTTTGTTAGATTCGAGAAGAATACAGTCTTTAAGTAATTACATTTTAAATTAATACAGAAAAGTTATTACTTAGAGATGCAGAATTTTAAATACTTTGAGCAGAATTTCCCTAGAAATTCACTGTAAGTGTCCCTTCCACTCGCTCTCCCTACTCCCCTTGCCACTTTGCCCTCTCAGGACCCAACTCCTCCACCTGCCAGTATCTCTCCCCTCCACCTCTAGGCTCAACCCCTTCCACTCTATCGCCAGTCCCAGAGTTTGACCCCGTTCTCAGTACTGCCCCTCACACAGGCTCCCTCTGTCCCTCCCTCTCTCACACACACAGGCTCCCTCTCTAGTACACATACACACACCCTCATACAGGCTCCCTCACTCTAATACACATAACTCTCACACTCACTCACTCCCTCACTCTCTCTCACACACATGCTCCCTCTCTAGTACACATACACACACCCTCATACAGGCTCCCTCACTCTCTCTCTCTCTCACACACATCCCCTCATACAGGGTCTCTCTCTTGCATACCCACCCACACAAGCTCCCTTTCTCTCTCACACATACTCCCTCACACAGGCTACCTATGTCTCTGTCTCACACATACACAATCCCTTCACACAGGCTCCGTCTCACACATACACACAATCCCTTTTTCATACACACGCGCTCCCAATCTCTCACACACATACACACGCCTTCTCAATCTCCTCATATAGGCTCCCTCTCTCTGAAACCCACACTCAAGCATCCCCCCGCCCCGCTTGCTCTCTCACCTCCCATGCTCTCACTCACACCCTCCCCTCCCTCACACTCCCTCCCCCTGCTCTCTCACCCTCACCTCTCTTTCACCCCTCCTCTCCCCTCTCTCACACCCCCTCCCCACATGCTCTCCCTTCCCTGCCCCTCTCTCACACCCCCTCCCCTTTCTCCACCCCTCTCCCTCTCCTCTCTCACACACACACATTCACTCTCACCGGGGCCTTCATCTTCGCTGCGAGCATAGCACGTCCCATGGCACGAGGATGCCTTCATCTTCACTGCAAACAGCACACATGCCATTTGCGGCACACGGGCCATCATCTTTGCCATGAGCAGACTGTGTCTCGTGGCACACGGGGGCCATCATCTTTGCCACGAGCAGACTGTGTCTCGTGGCACATGGGGCCATCATCTTTGCCACGAGCAGACTGTGTCTCGTGGCACATGGGGGCTTTCATCTTTGCCATGAGCAGACTGTGTCTCGTGGCACACGGGGGCCATCATCTTTGCCATGAGCAGACTGTGTCTCGTGGCACACGGGGGCCATCATCTTTGCCATGAGCAGACTGTGTCTCGTGGCACACGGGGGCCATCATCTTTGCCATGAGCAGACTGTGTCTCGAGGCACACGGGGGCTTTCAAACGGTGCACGGGGGCCTTAATCTTTGCTGCGAGTGGAGCACCAGGACCTTCATCTTCGCACGCTTCGTTCGCGGCATGCAGGGATCTCCTCTGCCATTTTCGGTACAGAATTTGGCAATTCTGGGCAAAGGGGGAATTCTGCGCAAATTCTGTGCTCCGTAGTAGCGCAAAATTCCTCCAGGACTAACTTTAGATTCCTAAATACACAGGCTCATCTCCTTCTTCCCTCTTATTCAGGTCTGTTTCTCTTTTAAGTTCTTTAGAGGAAAAATACTAAATATTATTTATGATATTCTTTCTTCTTTACATCTGCTATACAGCTGTCTGTGCTGTATTCATGTTTATGTTTATCAGTGTGACTCCTGCATGAGGCTCTGATGGAGATTGGTTCCTCAGCTGTCTGTGCTGTATTCTTGCTTTATGTGTATCAGTGTGATGCCTGAATAGGACTCTGATGAAGATTTGCTCTTCAGCTGTCTGTGCTGTATTCATGCTTTATGTGTATCAGTGTGACTCCTGCATGAGGCTCTGATGGAGATCTGCTCTTCAGCTGTCTGTGCTGTATTCATGCTTTATGTGTATCAGTGTGTCTCCTGCATGAGGATCTGATTGAGATTTGCTGTTCAGCTGTCTGTGCTGTATTCATGGTTTATGTGTATCAGTGTGACTCCTGCATGGGGCTCTGATGGAGATCTGCTGTTCAGCTGTCTGTGCTGTATTCATGGTTTATGTGTATCAGTGTGACTCCTGCATGGGGCTCTGATGAATATCTGCTCTTCAGCTGTCTGTGCTGTATTCATGCTTTATGTGTATCAGTGTGACTCCTGCATGGGGCTCTGATGAATATCTGCTCTTCAGCTGTCTGTGCTGTATTCATGTTTTATGTGTATCAGTGTGACTCCTGCATGGGGCTTTGAAGTACATAAGAACATGCCACACTGGGTCAGACCAAGGGTCCATCAAGCCCAGCATCCTGTTTCCAACAGTGGCCAATCCAGGCCACAAGAACCTGGCAAGTACCCAAAAACTAAGTCCATTCCATGTTACCATTGCTAATGGCAGTGGCTATTCTCTAAGTCAGTGGTTCTCAACCTTTCTAATGCCGTGACCCCGAAATACAGTTCCTCATGTTGCGGTGAACCCTTGCCCCGCCCTTGCCCCGCCCTCGCAGGGCGAGGGTGGGGCTTTGGTCATATGGGGGCGGGGTTATGGATGGGGTTGGATTTTAGTGCATACTTATTTATTATGACATTTATAAACAGAACCACCATTCCTCATAAAACAATAAAATTAAGAAACATAAAGCATCAGTTATAATAGTAAAACCATACTAATAAAAGAATATTTTAAAATTACTGAAATAGAAATTCTATTAATTAAAATCATATACATTTTTATAATTTCCCACACACCAATAATATTTCAAAACAGCACATATATCAAATAACACACAATAATTAAAACTAATAAGGATTTTAAAAAGCCCCTGCTGTCCATACATGGGAGCTCTTGATTTCCAGTCACCCTGATATTGTCGAGGATTAGGAGGTTATCCTCTCTCTCTCACACATACACTCACATGACCATTCTCTCTCACACATACACTGTCACATACTTACACATTCATGCTCTTATACCCACCATAACCTCTCACTCTCACAGACACTGATACACTCTCAGGGTGTAAGACACTCTCTCCCCCTCCCCCCCCCCCCCACTCACACACACACACTCTTACTCCCCTGGATTTTCTCATACACACTCATGCTCTCACTCTTACTGGCTCCCTCACAATCTCAGAGCCTCTCAGATAAAACTCTATGCAGCAGAAATAATGCTGAATGTTGAGAATTGTGTTATGCAGACTAATCTGGAAAATGCACTAATTTCTACATGAGTCATAATGAATCAGTCCTCAGCTGCAGGCATCAATTGATTATCCTGGCTCCCTTTATGTTTGCCAAATACAGTTCATGTGTAACAGCAATCCTAATTCTCCACCAGATCAAGCTGATTTCACATCCCACTTCATACTTTGTCACCTTCATCTGAGTCAAACAATTAATCTAATTACTGCCACTGCTGCCACGTGGCTATTGGGGAGACACTGATTGCTGCTATTGGCACTGAAGCCCATTCTGCTGCCTCCTCTGTGCAGGCCCCGTGGGTTTCCACTTCCTCCATGTTGATCTCGTACATTGTGAGATCCGCCATGCAGAAAAAACTGAATTGGAAACTGCAACAAGCCAGAGTCTCTGTTTGCAGTGTAACAAAGGAAAAAAGAAACATCACCCATCCTTATAAAACAAATCAAGAAATATAAAATCATCAGCAGTAAAACTGTACTAACAAAAAGAACATATTTCGAAACAGCTGATGAGTGGAATATCCAATAATTAAAAACTCATATAAAACATTTCCAGATACCAACAAAATATTTAAAAATAGCAGACACAAAGACCCAGTAATGAAAAATAATAAGGATACAAAAATTTTTTTGCTCTGCATACCTGGGAACATTTGATATCCAGGTGTCCTGAGATTGTTCTGAATTAGCAGGAGGTGGGGTGGTTTGCTTGGAACTTTATTTTATTTTTATTTATTTTATTAAGGCTTTTATATACCGACTTTCTTGATACAAATCAAATCAATTCGGTTTACAATGAACTAAGTAGAATATACAATTAACCAATCAACAAGAGATACAGAGCATACAGTTACATTATAACAAGGAAGCCTTAACTTGGAGTAGGAAAAAAAGAAGGGGTGAGCGGAGCAATAAATATATAAAGTGCAATAAAATAGAATAAATACTATATACAGAGGAGGGGGCAAGGAGCCAACCTCTCTTTAATGGATATTATGCATGAAAATTTGGAAAGTTTTGTTTACAGAGATGTTTGGTGTACAATTCTAGATCAGGGAATGGAGTTTGTAGTGGAAGAAGAGACCACTAGCGTGGTCTCTTCTTCCCGCGCAGGCACCCGATGCTCTCCACTTCCTCTTCCGGACCGCGGGGGGGGGGGGGGGGGGGGGGGGGAAGAAGAGAGCACGCCCGGTGCCGCTGACTCCAGCTGTCCTGCCGCGTTCCGCCCGGGCTGACAGCAAAGGACTCACATGCTTGAAAGCGCGGCTCTCTTAATTTTACCGGGGCAGTGCCGCCCCCGGGAAGCTGGCGCCCTAGGCGACCGCCTAGTGCTTCCGCCGGCCCTGTTTAGGCGACCCCTGCGTTTTGGTCGTTCGACCCCCGCCGGGGTCGCGACCCACAGGTTGAGAACCGCTGCTCTAAGTGAACTTAATAGCAGGTAATGGACTTCTCTTCCAAGAACTTATCCAATCCTTTTTTAAACACAGCTATACTAACTGCACTAACCACATCCTCTGGCAACAAATTCCAGAGTTTAATTGTGCGTTGAGTAAAAAAGAACTTTCTCTGATTAGTTTTAAATGTGCCCCATGCTAACTTCATGGAGTGTCCCCTAGTCTTTCTACTATCCGAAAGAGTAAATAACCGATTCACATCTACCCGTTCTAGACCTCTCATGATTTTAAACACCTCTATCATATCCCCCCTCAGCCGTCTCTTCTCCAAGCTGAAAAGTCCTAACCTCTTTAGTCTTTCCTCATAGGGGAGCTGTTCCATTCCCCTTATCATTTTGGTCGCCCTTCTCTGTACCTTCTCCATCGCAAGTAGAGCTGCTCTTCAGCTATTCATGAATGGTGCTAAAACTAGAAAAAAGTAGGGAAAGTATTTAAGGAATCCTGAAGTGACATGGGTAGGTTCTCTGTGTAGTACCACACCTGGGCACTGGGTCTGTATTAGAAACAGAGAAATGATGGCAGAAAAGGACCAAATGGCCCATGCAGTCTGCCCAGCAAGCTTATGGTAGTATCCCCCGTACCATACAAGTCTTCCCTATACTTATCAGTCTTCCAGACCCTCAAAGTCAGGGCCCTTGTTGCTTGCTGTTTGAGTCCAGTTCACCATTATGTCTTGCCGTTGAAGCAGAGAGCAATGTTGGAGTTGCATCAAAAGTATCAGGCTTATTGGTTAAGGCTAATAACAGCCGCATCAGCAAGTTACCCCCATGCACTCGTTTCTTCATTTCTATCCTCGGCCTTTAGGGATCCACAATGTTTATCCCATGTGCCTTTGAATTCTTTGACTGTTTTGTGTTTTGTCTTCACCACCTCCTCTGGAAGGGCATTCCAGGCATCCACCACCCTCTCCGTGAAGAAATATTTTCTGATGTTGGTTCTGAGGCGTTCTCCCTGGCATTTCATTTCATGACCCCTAGTTTTACTGATTTCTTTCCAACAGAAAAGGTTTGGCGATTGTGCATCATGAAAACCTTTCATGTATCTGAAGGTCTGATCACATCTCCCCTGCACCTCCTCTCCTCCAGGGTGTACATATGCAGATCCTTCAGTCTCTCCTCATAAGTCTTACAATACAGACCCCACATCATTTTGGTTGCCCTTCTCTGGACCGCCTCCATCCTGTCTCTGTCCCTTCGGAGATACGGTCTCCAGAACTGAACACAGTACTCCAGGTGAGGCCTCACCAAGGACATCACCACCTCCTTTTTCTTACTCGATATTTCTCTCTATGCAGCCCAGCCTTCTTCTGGCTTTAGCTATCGCCTTGTCACATTGCTTTGCCATCTTCATATCCCTAGACACTATCCCCCAAGATCCCTCTCTTGGCCCGTGCACATCAGTCTTTCACCCCCATCACATGCAGCTCTTTTGGATTACCACACCCCATATGCCTGACTCTGCACTTCTTGGCACTGAATGCCAGCAGCCAAATCTTCGACCACTCTTCCAGCTTCCTTAAATCCTGTCTCATTCACTCTTCTCCTTCAGGCATGTCCACTATGTTGCAGATCTTAGTATCATCCACAAAAATACAAACTTTAACTTCTATCCTTTCTGCAATGTCACTCAAAAAGATATTGAACAGAACCGGTCCTAATACCGATCCTTGCGGCTCTCTGCTTAACACCGCTCTCTCTTCAGAGTGAGTTCCATTTACCATCTCACGCTGTCTTCTATCCGTCAACCAGTTTGCAATCCAGGCCACCAACTCGGCACTCACTCCTAAGCTTCTCATTTTATTCGCCAGCCTCCTGTATCAAAAGCTTTACTAAAATCCAAGTAAATCACATTGAGCGCTCTTCCCTGATCCAATTCCCTAGTCACCCAATCAAAGAAATCAATCAGATTTGTCTGACAGGATCTTCCCCTGGTGAATCCCTGCTGCCTCGGGTCCAGTAATTCTCCCGACTGTAGATAGTTCTCTATCCTTTCCTTCAGCAGCGTCTCCATTAATTTTCCCACCACCGAGGTGAGGGTAACCGGTCTGTAGTTTCCCGCCTCCTCTGTTCCCACTCTTGTGAAGCGGGACCACAACCGCTCTTCTCCAATCACTCGGCACCACTCCTGTTTCTAGGGATCTATTGAACAGGTCACAGGGCAGACCCGCCAGCTCATCTCTGAGCTCCCTCGCCTTGTCCACTCAATTTTCCTAGCTTTTCCCATATATTCTCTTCTCTGCATGGAGTTTTGTCTACTACACCCCCGTTTACTAGCGACGGTCCTTCTCCAGGGTCTTACATAAGAACATAAGACGTTGCCATACTGATCAGACCAAGGGCCCATCAAGCCCAGCATCCTGTTTCCAACAGTGGCCAATCCAGGCCATAAGAACCTGGCAAGTACCCAAACACTAAGTCTATTACATGTAACCATTGCTAATGGCAGTGGCTATTTTCCAAGTCAACTTAATTAATAGCAAGTAATGGACTTCTCTTCCAAGAACTTATCCAATCCTTTTTTAAACACAGATACACTAACTGCACTAACCACATTCCCTGGCAACAAATTCCAGAGTTTAATTGTGCATTGAGTGAAAAAGAACTCTGATTAGTTTTATTTATTATTTAAAGATTTTTTATATACCGCGGCTCGTTAGCAAACATCACCTCGGTTTACAATGAACATTAAATTAGCAACAAGCTTTACGATCCAACAGATATAAGTAATGATATATAGCTGATAACATAGAACTTACAATAATTGAAATAAATCAAACTAGAAATTAGCTAGGGGTATAAGACTGGCGGATCAACTTAATAGTACATTAACGATACAGAAATTTTCAGATCAGAATTAGATTGGAGATAATTACAAAATTAATCATATTGCAGGTAAATAGGACACCATAGTGTGTTTAGTGTAATTAATAGAAACTGATTGGAATGAGAAGATAGTATTATATAAATGTCATGTTAAATTTAGTCTGAAGAGAAAGGTTCACAAATTGTAGGCTTGTTTGAACAGCCATGTTTTTAAATTCTGTTTGAATTTCTTGTGGCAGGGTTCCAGGCGTAGATCAGTGGGAAGTTTGTTCCACATGTTAATTCCAGCTATTGTAAATGTTCGTTCTCTCGTTGTGACATATCTTATTTGTTTAAGCGTTGGAGTATTTAGCTTAGCCTGGTGCATTTTTCTAATTGGTCTGTCCGATGTATGGAATGTAAAGAACTCGGAATACCAGTGCATGTCTTGGTTATATAATGTCTTGTTTATAAGGGTGAGAACTTTGAATATTATCCTAGATGCAATCGGAAGCCAGTGTAGGAGTTGTAGAGCTGGAGTAATGTGTTTGTGGCGGCGTGTGTTAGTAATCAAGCGTGCAGCTGCATTTTGTAGCATTTGAAGTGGTTGTATTGAGTTATTTGGTAGACCTAGTAGTAAGGAGTTACAGTAGTCCAATTTAGATAATATAGTAGCCTGTAGTACAGTCCGGAAGTCATTTGGGTGTAGTAGTGGTTTTATCCTTTTCAAGGTCTGAAGTTTGTGGAAACCATTTTTTATAGTGGAAGTGATGAATTTTTTTAGCGTAAAATGTTTGTCAATTATGACACCAAGACTGCGGACTTGTTGTATAGTGTGAAGGTCAGGTAGAGATTGTAGAGTAGGGCTAGCATGGTTGTCGTTTGTGAATAAATGATGAGCAGTTCTGTTTTGTTGGTATTTATTGCCAATTAATTTTCAGTTAGTAGACTCTCAATTTCCACTAGTGCAGAATTCCAGATTTTGAGTGCATTGGGTAGGGAGTCATTGATAGGGATTAGGATCTGCACATCATCTGCATATATAAAGTGCGGGAGACCCAGTTTAATTAACAGTTGACAGAGTGGAGTGAGGTATATATTGAAAAGTGTGGAGGATAGAGAAGAGCCTTGAGGTACTCCTTGTAGCAGATTTTTTGGTTTGGATTCCTGCTGGCCAATTTTTACACTGTATTTCCTGTCGTTCAGAAAAGATTTGAGCCAACCTAGCGCAGTGCCAGTAATGCCAATTTGAGAGAGGCGAGTTAAAAGGATATTGTGGTTGACTGTGTCGAATGCCGAGGAAATGTCCAGCAGGGCAAGTATATAGGATTGACCAGCGTCTAATGCTTTTAGGATAGTATCGGAGAGTGTTAAAAGGAGAGTTTCAGTGCTATGGTACTTGCGGAATCCAAATTGGAATGGAGAGAGTAGTTGATTTTCATCCAGGAATTCAGTGAGTTGCTTGTTGATAACTTTCTCTAATATTTTGGAGAGAAAAGGTAAGTTAGAAACTGGGCGAAAGTTTGCTGGTTCTGTCGGGTTTAAATCTTGTTTCTTCAGAGTTGGTTTTATTATGGCGTGTTTGAGTTGGGTAGGTACAATTCCTGATGTGATAGATTTGTTAAGAATCTTTGTTATAGGTGTTGCAATTCTTGACGGGATGGCGAGGAGTGTTTTTGTAGGCATGATGTCAAATGGGTGCGTTGCTGGTTTGGCTTTTTTGAGTATACCTTCAATTTCTAATGTCGTTGTGGTTTCAAATTTTGTAAGTGAGGCTGAGCAGAGACTGTGTATTTGAATTGATAGTGTGTGGTATGTGTGTATAGGGAATAGAGGTAGAGTTTGTAAGGAGATTAGAAGGGGAGGAAGAAGAGATGCGGTTCATGATAGCGTTGATTTTGTCATGAAAGTAGGATGCAAGTGTTTCACATCTATTTTTATCATCATTATCTGAATTGAAGTTTGTTGGTGGGGTGATGATGAAAGAGACATATTGGAAGAGAGCTCGTGGATTGAATTGGTATTGGTGGATCTTCATGGCATAGTAGTTTTTCTTGGTTTCTTCTGTCATTTTCCGGTATTCATGAAGGAGTGACTTAAACTTCTGTAGTAAAATAGGTGTTTGGTTTTTTACGCCATTTCTTTTCCATTTTACGGAGCTCAAGTTTCAATTTTCTAAGATCCGGGGTGTACCAGGGCTTTTTATCTTTCTTCTCTGTGTTGATTTCTTTAGTCTGTAGAGGGCAAAGCTCATTTGCTACATTACTAGTGATGTGATACCATGAAGAGCAGGCCGAGTTGGCATCAGAGAGGTCTAATTTGGTGAGTTCTTCTGAAAGTGCTTCAGTGATGTCTTCGGTTTTGCATTGTTTTCTGAAGGTGATGGATCTGTTTTTGGTGTGAGGAGAGATGTGGTTGCATGTAATAGAGCAGCAAATATCGATCCGGTAATGGTCTGACCAAGGTATGGGTGTGCATTTAGGTAAGTTGGAGTCAACAAGAGAGTTAGTGAATATGGCATCTAAAGTGTGACCTGCTTTGTGAGTAGGGCCTGAGACCATTTGTTTATATCCAAGTGCATTAAGAATGGTAAGGATAGCTTCACAGGCTGGAGTAGGTGGAGAGCGGTCAAAATGGAGGTTAAAGTCTGCTAGGATGATTGCTGGGGTGTCAACGTTGATGTATTTTGAGATATATTCGGTGAGTAAAGAAGGGTTATTTTCAAGTGTGCCTGGAGGAGCATATATAAGGCATATCTGTAGGGCTTTTGATTTAAGTAGAGCAATCTCAATTTTGGGCGGTGAGGTGATGGTTTGCAGAATGAGATTGAATTTCTTTTTGGTAGCCAGAAGAAGTCCGCCTCCTTTCTTTTGCGGTCTCGGTACGGAGAAAATATTATAAGTGTTTGTAGATAGTTGACTGATAATGGCAGTGTCTGTGTTTTTTAGCCATGTTTCTGTTAAAGCACAGATATCAGGGGATTCGTCTGTAAGGATGTCGTTTAAAAGTGTAACCTTTTTTTTGGATAGATTGTATATTTATCAGTAAGATGGAGAAGGTCATCAGTCCTAGGATTTGAGATAGGGGTGAAGTCATGATAGGAATTAGGGATTTGTCGTATGGTATATTGAGCTTAGTTCTCAGGGTATTGTGTGCAAAGTTTGTGTATTTTAAATGTGCCACATGCCAACTTCATGCAGTGCCCCCTAGTTCTTCTATTATCCGAAAGAGTAAGGATACCTGGCCAGGGGTTCTGCGTTGTAGGAGACCTGGGGAGGGGCTCTGCATTCCAGGAGACCTGGGGAGGGGCTCTAAGAAGTAGGGTACCTGGAAA
>NC_042618.1:482943279-483009858 GCF_901001135.1 Rhinatrema bivittatum | reverse complement strand
TGAGATAGCCATTCGGATAGCCATATAGATATGTATATATGACCATCAAATAAAGTATCTTTCCCTTGGATTACCCCTTAAAGTATTTAAGATTTATACACCTGGAGGTCACGTGATGCAGTGTCGGGGAAGACGTGATTTCCCCTCCCAGCGCTCGGCCTCGGAGATCCGGCCCCATCCACAGACCAAAATCCACGTTTTGACGCCAAAAAAAGGGCCAGCCAGCCTGCAATACCTCTGGAGCACAGGTCGGGCAAAGCGATGACCTCTCGTCTCGCAAAAAAGGAGAAAGAAAAGGAATGGCCCCGCCCCTCAGAGGCGCCATCCAATATGGCGCCAGACCCGCCAGCGCCGGCTTCCGCCGTGGCGTTGTCAGAGCTTAGAGCAGCAATCGCCGAGACTTTGGGCCCAGAGCTCAAAAGTATTTCTAACAAACGAGCTAACCGCGGCGTTTGCTGGCTACCAGGCCCGATTCTCCGAGCTAGAGCGGCGAGTGTGGGACCTTCAAGATGGCCGCCTTGTTTCGGAGTCCGACCTCGCTGCTCTTAAAGCCGCACTTACCAGGCATGGAGAGAGATTAGAGGACTTGGAAGGTCCAACTTGCGATTTCTGGGGCTTCCTGAGTCCTTAGAGGAGGGAAGTTTGGCAACCTTTTCAGAGGCTGGCTAAGTACTGAAGTGGCAATCACAGGCACACATGGCCCTCTGCGTGTCGAGCGAGTGCACCAACTTGGACCCAAAAAAGGGACAGACCTTAGACCCCACGTGGTCATTGCAAAAATCTTGAATTTTGCACACAAGAGTGAAATTTTGCGGGCAACTAGGGCTGGAAGAACCCTACAATATGAGAATCATGAAATCCTGGTATTCCAGGATTTCTCGGCCAATCTGGCAGCAAAGAGACGTCTCCTGTCCCCTGTGTGCTCTAAAATGATTGCTGGCGGCCTTCGGGCCACTCTGGTGTATCTGGCCGGGCTTCGCGTAGCCACATCTGCGGGAGTCCGCTGGTTCACAGAGATGGAGGGATGTGCACCGCTTCCTGAGCTCTCATCCCCTCCCAGCAGATAAGGGCCAGGTGGCCTTGGGAGCATGGCCTGTCCCACCCTTTATGTTTTTTTCAGGTTGGCAGAGAGCTGTGCACTTCCCCTCTACCATCCGATCAGAATCCGCTCTTCCTCTGAACTGTTAGAGAAGTTGCATTTTTTGCAGGAGAGAAGTGGTTCTGCCCTAGCCCGGTTTGCTTGGTTATATATATAACTGCCTAGGGTGTTAAAGGTCATATCTGCTATGTATAAGTTATAGGTGCTCTTCGCTTTCTGATTCAATGCTGGTGGATGGGGCTGGATTGGGGGGAGAGAGCTGTTTGCACAGAAGTGGCTTCCTACTTGTTGATTTGGAAGCGAGGGGAGAATTGGGTTTGTGGAAACAGGGGAGGGGTGGGAGGGGAAAAGGGTATTGGGGGATGTTCTATGCTGTGTGTGCCTACATGTGGAGTTACTTTCAGTGTCTATACATTTGGGACCAGTGTCTTTCTGGTACGGGGGAGGGCTCCTGCCTTGCTGAGTACTATTGCATGGTTTTATTCCATCTGTATACCTTGCAGGGCTCCTAGTCAGGGCACCCGTATAATATCCTGGAATGTGTGTGGCATTAACTCCCCTATTAAGCGATCCAAAATCCTGCATCACTTAAAGAAGAAGCAGGTTGATATGGCACTTCTGCAGGAGACCCATCTCTCAGATGTGGAACATGAGAAATTATGTAGAGGACGGGTGGGAGATGTCTACTTTGCCTCGGCCTCCACCAAGTCAGCGGGAGTGGCAATTCTGTTTAATAAGCAGGTGCCCTTTAAAGTTCAAAAAGAAATCAAAGACTCCCAGGGGCGATACATCATCTTGGTAACTCAGGTTTATGACCGCACTATTGTCTTATGTAATGTCTACGCTCCCAATAACTATAGTCCTGGTTATTATAGAGAACTTCGATGCTTACTCCTTCCCTACATTGATGATTTTGTTATTAGGGGAGGGGCGATACATCAACTTGGTAACTCAGGTTTATGACCGCACTATTGTCTTATGTAATGTCTACGCTCCCAATAACTATAGACCTGGTTATTATAGAGAACTTCGATGCTTACTCCTTCCCTACATTGATGATTTTGTTATTAGGGGAGGGGCAATACATCATCTTGGTAACTAGGGTTTATGACCGCACTATTGTCTTATCTAATGTCTACGCTCCCAATAACTATAGTCCTGGTTATTATAGAGAACTTCGATGCTTGCTCCTTCCCTACATTGATGATTTTGTTATTAGGGGAGGGGCGATACATCATCTTGGTAACTCAGGTTTATGACTGCACTATTGTCTTATGTAATGTCTACGCTCCCAATAACTATAGTCCTGGTTATTATAGAGAACTTCGATGCTTGCTCCTTCCCTACATTGATGATTTTGTTATTAGGGGAGGGGCGATACATCATCTTGGTAACTCAGGTTTATGACCGCACTATTGTCTTATGTAATGTCTACGCTCCCAATAACTATAGTCCTGGTTATTATAGAGAACTTCAATGCTTACTCCTTCCCTACATTGATGATTTTGTTATTAGGGGAGGGGCCATACATCATCTTGGTAACTCAGGTTTATGACCGCACTATTGTCTTATGTAATGTCTACGCTCCCAATAACTATAGTCCTGGTTATTATAGAGAACTTCAATGCATACTCCTTCCCTACATTGATGATTTTGTTATTGGGGGCGGGGGGATTTAAATGCCATTCGGGACCCACAGTTAGATAAATCACAGATCTCTCTTCGGGACGTAGGGGGCACTAAAGGTCTCTTGCAACTAGAGAGCTCACCTCACTTGGTAGATGCGTGGCGTATTCTGCACCCTATGGAGCGAGACTTCACGCCAGCACACGCCAGCTTGTCCTGTATCGATTATTTTTTGGTCAGTAGCCAATTATTTTCTATGATTAATGATGCCAGTATAGGTGAAATAGTGGTATCATCCGAGATTGGTTGTTAGGCCAATCTACTTATGTCAATGTTGAGGCAGAGGAGGTCCTAGTAGCCCCTTTAGAGCTGAAATATGTCTTACAGGCTCCCTCCACTATTCTCCCACCCTTTTTAGCCCAGTCCCCCTCGATAGTACCCTGTAGGAGAACGTGGATGGCAAATACTAAATTGTTCAAAGTCTCGCGGGTCTGCTCCTATTTACTGCCTATTCAGGGTAATTTGGAGTTTCAACCAGGCTCCCAGATGACAGGGTTTCGACTGTGGAAGGCTAAAGGTATTATTCAGCTAGGGCATTCACTTAACAGAAAGGGACAACTGATGTCTTATCCGGAACTCCGGGAGTTGTACATTATATTAAGCCCTTGTTGGCCGCCTCCCAAAATCCAGTGGTCTTCCATTCGTTGGATGAACTATTTCTATTTGACAGATTACAGCCCCCATCTCTTTCCCTATACTATAAAATGCTCCAGAAAAGAACCCAACAGGAGCAATTTCCAGTTCTGGTGGATCGTTGGGACAATGACGGGGTGTTTGTTATTAACATGTCTATCCTTCGAGCTTGCTTTAGGTGAGCGTCCTGCCTCCTGGCGAACACATATTATAAGGAAATGCAGTATAGGTTTTTAAGGCAGGCCTATGTGTCGGCTTATATAGCGTGTTGCTCCCAAATTTCTACTTCAGCCTTATGTGAGAAGTGTAAAAAGGGCACGGGAATCCTGTTGCACTCCTTCTGGGCCTGCCCCTGTATCCGAAGTTTCTGGGGACATATTGTTAATTATATTTCGCAGTTACTAGGATTTCCCCTTCCTATATCATCCTTACTCGTGCTCTTTGGATGTCTCCCGAGAGCGCCGATAGCAGGTGGGGGCCCTTGTCACACTGGAGGGGAGCAGAAGGCCCGTCCTTTTGGGAATGGCGCAATCACCTGCATCATATGTTGCGTATGGACGATTTGGCATCGTGGGATTCTCCTCTACTACGACGGAAGTTCTTGTTAATCTGAGATCCATATCTTCAGGCGCTTCCGCACCACTCCAGGAGTTTGATCCTTAATGACTGGGCTCAGGTTTCCTTGGACAGAGGAGCTGACTCATAGCAGAAGTCCTAATACAGTTTTCACACACAGCCTGGACTGAATGATTGAGGTGGGGAAGGGAGCAGGCTGGAAGTAGTGTGTCATGTGTTATTCAATACTTCTGGAATTGTCCGGGGGTGTTTAAGTGTCACAACACCCTTGGCCCGTTGTTTGCTCATTTCATAAAACAATAAAATGTTTCAAATTAAGATTTATACACCCAAAGTGTTCCGTTTCACTCAGGCCTGAGATTAAGTTAGTGCATGTCCACTTATCTTTATCTTGAAAAACAATCTTTCTTGCGTTGGGCGCCAATCAGCATTGTCTTCCGTGTCCTTTTCCAGTCTTCTTCTGTATTCTGTTTTTTTTTTTCCTACTAACCTAACTTAAACAACATAACAGAAAAAAAAGCTGACTACACTCTCATGCCCACCTTCTGCAAACTAGCCAAATTAGTGTCTTGCTAACATTTTCAGGATCCTAAATTGATTTATGAATCTTACTAGGTGTTAAATAAAATTAAAGTAAAGTGTCCCTATTAGAGACTTGGGTCAAAATGATTTGATTTTTTTTTCTTTTCCTACTCCCCCTTTCTATTTTAGAGCCTCTTCTTTATCATTTCTGCTGTCTCTGCTTCTCCCTTTCTCTGATACAGTTCTGTCACTGCTGCTGCCTCTCTCCCTGACAGAGCCGGGTCCAAGGATCCCGCTGGCTGCTGAGAGAAATGGCAGCTTGCACACTGACAGTCCTAGGACTTCCTGGAGCCTTAGTCACTCAGATTTAAACACTTAGCCAGGAAACTAATCAGATCTCTCTGTCAGTATTCCAGGCAGTTTATTATTATTTTTTATTATATACATACACAGAGAGATTGTTGTACAAGTTATTGAAACTAATCTCTCTTTAACATCATTTCTCTCAGTCACTTTCACTCAAAATCTGAAAAAGGCAGAAAATTAACTTCCCGGAAATCTGCCAAATAAATTATCTAATGCTACCCTCAGCTTTCTGGAGCCAGCGTTTTATTATTATTGAGAACAACAATCATTTCTTTCATACATATATATATATATATATTTATGTACAATTTTAAGCTAACAGGCAAGTATGTTTCCCTAAAGAAATAACATTCTCTCTCTCTCTCAGCCCGGACCCTTAGCTGCTACACTGTAACTGGTTTACTTCCTGTGTGTCCTTGTGTTGCCTAGCAACACAGCACAACCCCCTTTTATTCCTTACTCGCAGAGAATTCCGCAACAATCCATCCTTTTATACTTTGTTACCCTTGCAAACCCCTTTGTCTCTTTAGCACAGGGGAGGGCTTCCGCCAGCTTCCGGAACCCGCAGCCTTTCTCTGGACCAGGTTACCAGTGCTCTCCCCTGCTTCTCTCTCTCTCTCTCTCTCACAACCCCTGGCTTTCACAGTCCATTATCCGGGACTTGACTCCACTACCATTCCAATGAATGCTCATGGATATTTAATCTATCCGTCAATTATCAGCAAGTCTCTACAAGCAGCCCATTTCAATAAGGACTGGGCAGCACAATAATCTGGCAGGGCCATATCATGCTTTATTACAATGGCTAAAACATTCCATATGGTCCTATCAGCCGGCTCCCTAGCTTTGCTTTTTACAGGCTTCTTTACCCTTGGCGAACCCAAACTGGGTCTCCAACCCTGGAGACACTAAAGAGACCTCAAAGAATAAGCCTGTGTCATAAAACACCTGAATCATCTATATGCTCTGCCGCACTCTGGACATCTCCATCAACTGACCACTAGCACCGCCCCGCACTTCAGCCTCTTGTCGATCTCCCTCCTGCTATGTGCAGAAGGCTTCCTGGGGACCCTTTCAATGTTGCTGGCTTCACACACCCATTTTGCACTAGGCCTTGTCGCTGACGTAGCTGCTACCCCACCCAGCTCTTTCACCCCAAAATATGCCTCACACTCCTCCTCATTAGGCAGTACCCTCTCCACCACACCCAGAGCCAAAACCTCCCCAGCATCTCTATGCCATGGCACCTGGCTTACATTTTCTTCTCTGGACAGCTCCAGCTCATTTTCATTCACCTCCTGGCAATGGTCACATGCCTAAACCAAATTAGAAGGGGGACTGCATGTTCTGGGTCAGGCAGACTTCTGAGTTTGCCATCCAGGCAGATAAACTTTCTTTCCAATCAGTCCTCAAGACAAAGATTCTTTAAGTTTGAAATTATTTATTGTACAGGTAAATTCTACTTACAATTGTTGCATCTCAAACATAAGCCCTCAAGGCAAAGATCTTTGGTAACTGGAGACAGGGTAGCAGGAGGGAGAAGGAAGTCTCTTGAGTTGCAGGAGTTAGTTTATGGTGGAGGTAGGGAGCTTGAGGGATTTGAGGCTGATTTAGTCTTCAAACGAAGGCAGTAAGAGAAAATGTAAAACAACTTGATTGTTTCAGGGAGTTTTACAGAGCGCTGCTGGCTCAGAAGAAGGCATGGGCAAGACTGAGCTCTCCTCCAGAGCTGCTAAAGGAAATGCCTCCATAAGCTGAGGGCAGGGGGGCAAGGTCCAATGGCAGCGAGCCTACGAACCATGTGACACAGGGGGTGCATGAAGGGCAGTCCCTTGAGCCTATACGGCACCTAGGAAGACTCAAGTTAGATTGAGCGGCATTCAAGCTCTTCCTATAGTGAGAGAAAGTGGAGGGGGGAGGGAGCTTCTCTTAAGGGCAAAGACTCCTCTTAAAGGCAAAGGCTCACAGACTTTTATCATGGGTTACAGAAAGTGTTTCAGTATCAAGAATCCTCAGAAGGGAGGACTGCACTAAAGACAATTATACTACAGTATATACAGATACAAACATGTACGCACTGCTGGGGACAGAACACTGCACGTACCACAATTCATGCACTTTAGTCTGATGGCCACCCGCCTTCTGGTCTCCAGGCCAAACATGATGTAATTTTACAGTCTCAGCACCATCCTCTTTTGATGCCAAACTCTGCTCACTGTGAACTGCACTGATAGGCAGCTCTCCCAGACTGAGAAACCCGCACTCTCTTTGCTGTCGACCCAGCGTCCACTCTCCAAAGATGATGGTCTTCAGAAACCTCCAATCACTCAATTGCTCACAGTGGGCACCTTCTGTTCTGGTCATCAATACTGCTTGCTGTGCCTTTCCAGTGCCGAGCTCCATGAGGACAAAATGGCACTCACTCCTTTTATAATGAACCAAAGTCCTCCTGCTCCTTCTGTTGCTGACTCGTCAATGGGATTGACCACCAACACACACACATGGTGCCACACCCACACAACTTCGGAAGCCCCTCCTTCACCTCCTCCCACATCCATGCAAACTCAGAAGGTTTGGAATCCACTTCTGGCGCAAAAGTCTCCAAATCCAAGTTTCCTTCCATCCTTCATATTGCCTCCATTCTTCTCAATGGTGTTCTGCTTCCCTTTTGTGTAAAAAATAGCACACACACAAAAATTCCATTTTTTTCCCTAAATTTCTACCATTACCTTACTCCTAAGTCCATGCCGTCTCCATGCCCCACGCTCCCTAATGGGATCATAAAATGATGGTGGTAGGGGAACTCCCTATTGACTTAAGTTCATCCCTTGCATCATTTTGTGTGAGTTCTTCTAAGTTGGTCATGCAGATGGTGAAGTCAATCTGATGGAAACCGAACGCTACAACACAACTTGTCTTCTCAGTTAACTGTTAAGAAAGGGAGGATGTCCCGTCGGTCCCCTCCATGATCTCTGACCACACCATGAAACATGCAGGCTCATAAAAACAAAAGAAGTTGCCATACTGGCAACTTTAAATTTCAGCCTAGCCCACGAAGGGTCCGCCGCCGATCACGCGACTTCCAGCGCTGTCTTCGCCGCCCTGACGCCCTGCTGCCGTGAACCTCGCCCACAAGTCGGCCCTCCCTCAACTGGCAGCCAATCCGGCAAGGCCCTGAGGCCTTTTAAATTTTCGTCACTCCGGCGGCTCCTCCTTACCTTCGGCGTTCGCAGCGAGAGAGCAGCTAGGTGGGCCTGCGCAACCGGCGCCACAGACCCATTGGGGTAAGGCCCTTTAAATTTCAGCCTAGCCCACGAAGGGTCCGCCGCCGATCATGCGACTTCCAGCGCTGTCTTCGCCGCCCTGACGCCCTGCTGCCGCGAACCACGCCCACAATTCAGCCCTCCCTCAACCGGCAGCCAATCCGGCAAGGCCCTGAGGCCTTTTAAATTTTTGTCACTCCGGCGCCGCGCGCCATAGTGACGCGACAAAGGGGCCTGCCCCTTTGTGCGCCCCTTCGTGCATCCCCTGAGCAGACTCTACCCTTCTTACCCTGCTCGTCTACAGCTCAATCCAAATCGTCAACGAAATCCTCGAATCTGGGAGACTGCATTCGCCTAAGTTATCTCGAGCATCCAACAGAACAAAGCCGGAACACCTCCACACGGAGACCATCTCTTCTACTCCTTTTTAAGGTACAAACGAGCACAAGCACTTCTAACTTCTAACGACATCACTGTCACAGTTCCCTCAACCTTCAACCTACAGCCATACACCTCTGCATACAACTATCGCACAAACTAAATTCTTAAGGAATTCTCAGACCTCTAAAGATATCCTTCAGGACCCCACCTCTACTTCTATTATCTAAGATTCATTTCATTTCACAATTAGTCCTGTTGACCCAAAAATGCTAACCCAACATATTCCAATAAGATACCATCGCTTCCTCCGCAGCATGCCCTCAGTTCTGGTTACACCAGTTAGAACTCCTAGATCTCTCATCCCAATCATGATCAATCCACTGACTCTGTTCCTAGGACTAACCCTCCTCTCAGTGACCCTAGTTAACTCTCAATCTCTGACAAAAAAGACTCACATCCTCAACGACTATCTCTTGGACAGTAACCCTGACGTCTGTGCTATCACAGAAACCTGGCTAAAAAACTCGGACATTGCCCTAATCAACCAATTACCCACCCACAAATACGACTTTTTTCCAATTCACAGACAAAATAAGCGAGGAGGCGGTCTGTTACTAGCCACCAAAAAAGAACTCAGACTAACATCACATACAATTAAGTCCGAATCCAAAATTGAACTAGGACTATTCAAATCGAACCAACTGCAAGTACTACTAGTTTATGCACCCCCAGGAGTATTAGATACAGATGCCTCCCCTCTTATAGAATCCGTGGTGAAACACGTCAACACTGACTCACCTACCATAATCATGGGAGATTTTAACATCCACTTTGAGGCTTCTTCCCACTCATCCAATTGTGACGCCCTCCTCACCGCCCTCAGTGCAACGGGATTCACCCAGATTGTAAACAAACCTACACACAAAGCAGGACACACCCTGGACCTTATTTTTATCAACTCTAATTTCTCCAACTCCACGGAACCTCTGTGTACCCCTATCCCCTGGTCAGATCACTTTCTGATAACAACCACCCTCACCACAAAAAAACAGTCTCTCTCCCCCCAGCACCTTTCCTCCTTTCAATTTAGGAAACCCTGTGCTTCTGACACCCTCAGTGAACATCTCTCCAAGGAACTTTCAAACCTAGATCTGTCCAACCCCAACACAGCAGTGCTCTCATGGCACAAGATCACTGAAGAGGTAGCAAATAAACTCTGCCCTTCAACCACGAAACTAATCAACCCGTCAAAAAAAGGAAATCAACCTTGGTTCTCCAGCGAACTCAAACGGATAAAACAAGAACTACATCACAAAGAAAATAAATGGCGCAAAGCCCCTTCCACCACTACGCTATCGTCATACAAAGGAACCTTACATTTCTACAGGACATCAATTCTAAAATCAAAAAGAGAATACTATGGTAAAAAAATCCATGATCTCCAATTTGATGCAAAAACTCTCTTTGCATATGTCTCTCAAATAACAAAGTCTCTACCACCGTCGATACCTGACGAACAAGCTCAATCCAAGGCTAATGAGTTAGCCTTATTCTTTCAGCAGAAGATTTCAAACACACTTGCTCTCCTTCCAACCAAGACTGACCACATCACCTCATTCGATAACACCTACATGCTTAAGGGAGTCAAATTCGACAAATTCGAATTAACATCTACCAAAGAGATCAAATCCATTCTTAAAAGGCAGAAACCATCCAGCCACCCATCAGACAACATACCTTCCAAGCTACTGCTACTTATCCCAAACATAATCTCTGGACCCTTAACCAACATCATAAACTGCTGCTTAACACAAGGATTCTACCCAGATAGTCTAAAAAACGCGTCCCTTAAACCACTCCTCAAGAAACATAATTTAGACCCTGGTGTACTAGCTAATTTCCGCCCCATCTCGAATCTACCATTTTTAGCCAAACTCACAGAGAAATTGGTCAACATCCAGCTTTCGGATTATTTAGAAGATCACAATTTACTTTTCCCTTCCCAATATGGGTTTCGCAAATCTCGCAGCACAGAAACCCTACTCATATCTCTAACAGACTATATTATCATGGGTCTAGACAAAGGACACTCCTTTCTCTTAATCCTTTTAGACATCTTGGCGGCCTTCGACACCGTCAACCACTCCATCCTCCTGAATCGCCTTTCAGACATAGGCATCTCTGGAACAGTCCACAATTGGTTCAAGTCTTTCCTCAGTAACAGAAGTTTTAAAGTCAAAATCAACAATAAAGAATCACCATCTACAAATTCCTCTCTGGGCGTACCACAAGGATCATCCCTATCACCCACTCTTTTCAATATTTACCTCCTCCCCCTTTGCCAACTGTTAACTAATCTTAACCTCATTCACTACATCTATGCGGACGATGTTCAGATTCTGATTCCCATAACAGAATCTATTAACAAATCCCTCTCACTCTGGAACAACAGCCTACAAGCCATCACTAATCTCCTCAACAGTCTAAATTTGGTCCTCAATGCTTCTAAGACTGAACTCCTCTTCATTTCCTCCAACCAAGATAACCTCCCGTCTCAGACCCATCGCAACCACCTTCTCACCCACACTCACGTAAGAAACCTTGGAGTAATTATCAACAACCGCCTTAACCTAAAGAATATGATCAAAACCACAACCAAAGATTGCTTCTACAGACTACAGGTGTTAAAAAGACTCAAACCTCTCCTATATTTCCATGACTTTAGGACTGTCCTTCAATTCTTGATATTCGCCAAAATAGACTACTGCAGCGCTCTCCTCACAGGCCTACCCAGCTCAACAACCAAGCCCTTACAGATGATACAGAACGCCGCAGCTAGAATTTTGACAAGCACCAACCGGAGAGACCATATTACGCCCATCCTCCGAAACCTACATTGGTTACCAGTCAATCACAGGGTTCTACACAAATCTCTAACTTTAATTCACAAATCTATTCATAATCTCCTCCATCTTGACCTCGAATTCCCATTCAAACTCCATACTTCCAACAGACCAATGAGAGAAACCTACAAAGGAGCACTACAAGCCCCGCCAACTAAAGCCACATGACTCATCTCGACCAGGGACCGAGCTTTTTCTACAGCAGGACCAGCCATCTGGAACAACCTCCCCGCAGAACTCAGACTGGAACCTTGCATACTAACATTTAAGAAAAAACTCAAAACTTGGCTGTTCATACAAGCCTTCCCTGATCCATCAGACTCTCATTAGATAACTAATCCGCTCATGAATATGGAACTTCACTCCTCCAATATTCTCCTCATTTTCTAGTTATCTACCCTAATAAGTTAACTGGCTCTAGACCAGACTCGGACATGACTCTCTGTATTTAATTTAATACCCTCTTAAGGCCTTTCTTCTTCCAGCTGAATCAGCTTCCAAGTTCATGGTCCTTGTTTTATGTAACTTTCTCTGCTTTTTGCTTTTTTGCTTCCTCTAATTATAAAAAGTTGTTCCTTATCTTATATTTATCTACCCCCGGTTCAATGTAAACAGACCTGATATGGTATTCAACCTTGAAGGTCGGTATAGAAAAATGTTAAATAAATAAATAAAATAAATACTGGGTCAGACCAAGGGTTGATCAAGCCCAGCATCCAAAAGTACCTGGCAGGATCCCAAACATTAAATAGATCTCATGCCACTAATGCTAGCAACAAGCAGTAGATATTCCCTATTGATTAATAGCAGTTTATGAACTTCTTCGCCAGGAACTTATCAAAACCTTTTTTAAACCCACCTACACTAACTTCCTTAACCATTTCCTCTGGCAATGAATTCCAGAACTTAATTGTGCATTGAGAGAAAAAGAATTTTCTCTGATTTGTTTTAATTGTGCTATTTGCTAACTTTACTGCATGGCCATTGTTCTTGCATTATCTGAAAGAGTAAATAAGTGATTCGCATTTACCCATTCAAGTCCTTTCAAGACCTGTATCAAATCCCTCCTCAGCTGTCTCTTCTCCAAGCTGAACTTTAGTCTTTCCTGATAGGGAAGCCATTCCATCCCGTTTATCATTTTGGTCACCCTTCTCTGTACCATCTCCAGTGCAGCTGTATCTTTTTTAAGCTGCAGCGATTAGAATTGCAGACAGTGTTCAAAGTGTGGTCTCACTATGGAGCAATACAGAGCAATTATTTATTTATTTATTTACAACTTTTTATATACCGTCTTTAGCAAATAAATTTGAACAAAAATGGTTTACAACTGAGCATAAAAATAATAAATACTAAACTTTCATAAAGTGAAAGTAAAAATAAATAAAGTAATAAAAAAAGTATGAATAAAATTACATAGTAAACAACTAAAGAAAAAAAAAAAACTAAAGAAAAAACCATGTACTAGTCATAAATTTAGTATAGCACATATAACGCCAAACAGCTTATGTCAGACCCTCTATTCACGGGCAGACATTTTGTATGTACAGCTCGTTTTTCATAGGGGTCACTGTTACTTTAATCATGGTAATCCATAAACTCAATTTTTCGTTTTTTTCAGTTTTTTCAATCAAAATAAAACCGGGTACTTATCGCACTGAAAAGGTCCCAGGTAACCTTTTCAGTGCGATAAGTACCCGGTTTTATTTTGATTGAAAAAACTGAAAAAAACGAAAAATTGAGTTTATGGATTACCATGATTAAAGTAACAGTGACCCCTATGAAAAACGAGCTGTACATACAAAATGTCTGCCCGTGAATAGAGGGTCTGACATAAGCTGTTTGGCGTTATATGTGCTATACTAAATTTATGACTAGTACATGGTTTTTTCTTTAGTTGTTTACAGTGGTGTGTACTAGAATACACTAGTTGGTGTGTGTGGGTTTGTAGTGTGATTAAAATTACATAGTAACATATCAATATCGATATTACTAATATCCTTATACCTAAAGATATTAAAATAAACTTAAGTTAACTTTACATTTAACAAACATAAAAGATAGAAAAAAATAGGAAGAATAAAAGTCATTATAAGCACAGCATAATAAAACAAGGAAAACTGCCTGGTCTCTTAGTCAGTGGTTCTGAATGCTTCTCTAAAGAGAGATGTTTTTAATGATTTTTTGAAATCCTTACTATTTGAGATTTGGCGTAGGGCATTAGGTAGGGCATTCCAATGTATAGGCCCTGCCACAGAAAAAGCTCTTTGACGGGTAACATCTAGTCTTGCTAATCTGACGGAAGGGACGTCCAACAGGCTCATATTTGAGGATCGAAGCTCTCTAGAGGGTTTGTATATTCTCAAAATAGAGCAAAGCCAGGAAGAGTTAGGGTTATTTAATAATGAGTGAATTATGGTCAGTATTTTGTACAAAATTCGATATTTTATAGGCAGCCAATGCAGTTTACATAAAATCGGAGTAATGTGCTGTTTTAAAGGCGCATCTGTAAAAATAGGAGCTGCATTATTGTGTATTCACTGTAGCGGTTTAATTGTTGACTCTGGTAAACCTAAATACAAACCGTTAAAGTAATCAAGACCTGAAAATACTAATGACTGAAGGACCAGATGAAAATCTTGAGCATACAGTAATGGTTTTAAACGTTTTAGTAAGTGTAGTTTGTAAAAAGCATTTTTAACAGTTTTAGTCATCATCTGTTTTATTTACCATTCATAAGAAAATGCCATACTGGGTCAGACCAAGGGTCCATCAAGCCCAGCATCCTGTTTCCAACAGTGGCCAATCCAGGCCATAAGAACCTGGCAATTACCCAAAAACTAAGTCTATTCCATGTAACCATTGCTAATGGCAGTGGCTATTCTCTAAGTGAACTTAATAGCAGGTAATGGACTTCTCCTCCAAGAACTTATCCAATCCTTTTTTAAACACAGCTATACTAACTGCACTAACCACATCCTCTGGCAACAAATTCCAGAGTTTAATTGTGCGTTGAGTGAAAAAGAACTTTCTCCGATTAGTTTTAAATGTGCCCCATGCTAACTTCATGGAGTGCCCCCTAGTCTTTCTACTATCCGAAAGAGTAAATAACCGATTCACATCTAGTCCTCTCAAGATTTTAAACACCTCTATCATATCCCCCTCAGCCGTCTCTTCTCCAAGCTGAAAAGTCCTAACCTCTTTAGTCTTTCCTCATAGGGGAGCTGTTCCATTCCCCTTATCATTTTGGTAGCCCTTCTCTGTACCTTCTCCATCGCAATTATATCTTTTTTGAGATGCGGTGACCAGAATTGTACGCAGTATTCAAGGTGTGGTCTCATCATGGAGCGATACAGAGGCATTATGACATTTTCCGTTTTATTCATCATTCCTTTTCTAATAATTCCCAACATTCTGTTTGCTTTTTTGACTGCCGCAGCACACTGCACCGACGATTTCAATGTGTTATCCACTATGACGCCTAGATCTCTTTCTTGGGTAGTAGCTCCTAATATAGAACCTCACATTTTGTAACTATAGCATGGGTTATTTTTCCCTATATGCATCACTTTGCACTTATCCACATTAAATTTCATCTGCCATTTGGATGCCCAATTTTCCAGTCTCACAAGGTCTTCCTGCAATTTATCACAATCTGCTTGTGATTTAACTACTCTGAACAATTTTGTATCATCTGCAAATTTGATTATCTCACTCGTCGTATTCCTTTCCAGATCATTTATAAATATATTGAAAAGTAAGGATCCTAATACAGATCCCTGAGGCACTCCACTGTCCACTCCCTTCCACTGAGAAAATTGTCCATTTAATCCTACTCTCTGTTTCCTGTCTTTTAGCCAGTTTGTAATCCACGAAAGGACATCACCACCTATCCCATGACTTTTTACTTTTCCTAGAAGCCTCTCATGAGGAACTTTGTCAAACGCCTTCTGAAAATCCAAATACACTACATTTACCAGGTCACCTTTATCCACATGTTTATTAACCCCTTCAAAAAAATGAAGCAGATTTGTTAGGCAAACTTCCCATGAGTAAATCCATGTTGACTGTGTTCCATTAAACCATGTCTTTCTATATGCTCTACGATTTTGATCTTTAGAATAGTTTCCAATATTTTTCCTGGCACTGAAGTCAGACTCACTGGTCTATAGTTTCCAGGATTCCCTTCCTAATAATTCCCAACATTCTGTTGGCTTTACCGACCGCTGCAGCACACTGAGCTGAAGATTTCAATGCATTATCCACTATAATGCCTAGATATCTTAACTGGGTAGTAACTGCAAAGATAGAACCTAACATTGTGAAACTACATCAAGGGTTATAATTCCCTATATGATCACCTTGCACTTGTTCACATTAAATTTCATCTGTCATTTGGATATCCAATACTCCAGTAATGAGACCATAAGAACAGCACTTCTTATGTTCTTATGTACAAGATAAGGGGCTCGATGGGTCCTGGGTGTGACCCGGCACTTCTTATGTTCTTATGTACGGGATGAGGCGCTCGATGGATCCTGGGTGTGACCCGGCACTTCTTATGTTCTTATGTACAGGATGAGGGGCTCGATGGATCCTGGGTGTGACCCAGCACTTCTTCTGTTCTTATGTACAGGATAAGGGGCTCGATGGGTCCTGGGTGTGACCCAGCACGGCACTTCTTATGTTCTTATGTACAGGATGAGGGGCTCGATGGGTCCTGGGTGTGACCCGGCACGGCACTTCTTATGTTCTTATGTACAGGATGAGGGGCACGATGGGTCCTGGGTGTGACCCGGCACTTCTTATGTCCTTATGTACGGGATGAGGGGCTCGATGGATCCTGGGTGTGACCCAGCAGGGCACTTCTTATGTTCTTATGTACAGGATGAGGGCTCGATGGGTCCTGGGTGTGACCCGGCACGGCACTTCTTATGTTCTTATGTACAGGATGAGGGGCTCGATGGGTCCTGGGAGTGACCCGGCACGGCACTTCTTATGTTCTTATGTACAGGATGAGGGGCTCGATGGGTCCTGGATGTGACCCGGCACGGCACTTCTTATGTTCTTATGTACAGGATGAGGGGCTCGATGGATCCTGGGTGTGACCCAGCAGGGCACTTCTTATGTTCTTATGTACAGGATGAGGGCTCGATGGGTCCTGGGTGTGACCCGGCACTTCTTATGTTCTTATGTACAGGATGAGGGGCTCGATGGGTCCTGGGTGTGACCCGGCACTTCTTATGTTCTTATGTACAGGATGAGGGCACGATGGGTCCTGGGTGTGACCCGGCACTTCTTATGTTCTTATGTACAGGATGAGGGGCTCGATGGGTCCTGGGTGTGACCCAGCACTTCTTATGTTCTTATGTACAGGATGAGGGCTCGATGGGTCCTGGGTGTGACCCGGCACGGCACTTCTTATGTTCTTATGTACAGGATGAGGGGCTCGATGGGTCCTGGGTGTGACCCGGCACGGAACTTCTTATGTTCTTATGTACAGGATGAGGGGCTCGATGGGTCCTGGGTGTGACCCGGCACTTCTTATGTCCTTATGTACAGGATGAGGGGCTCGATGGGTCCTGGGTGTGACCCAGCACTTCTTATGTTCTTATGTACAGGATGAGGGGCTCGATGGATCCTGGGTGTGACCCAGCAGGGCACTTCTTATGTTCTTATGTACAGGATGAGGGGGCTCGATGGGTCCTGGGTGTGACCCAGCACTTCTTATGTTCTTATGTACAGGATGAGGGGCTCGATGGGTCCTGGGTGTGACCCAGCCTGGCACTTCTTATGTTCTTATGTACAGGATGAGGGGGCTCGATGGGTCCTGGGTGTGACCCAGCACTTCTTATGTTCTTATGTACAGGATGAGGGGCTCGATGGATCCTGGGTGTGACCCAGCACTTCTTATGTTCTTATGTACAGGATGAGGGGCTCGATGGATCCTGGGTGTGACCCAGCACTTCTTATGTTCTTATGTACAGGATGAGGGGCTCGATGGGTCCTGGGTGTGACCCGGCACGGCACTTCTTATGTTCTTATGTACAGGATGAGGAGCTCGATGGGTCCTGGGTGTGACCCAGCACTTCTTATGTTCTTATGTACAGGATGAGGGGCTCGATGGATCCTGGGTGTGACCCGGCAGGGCACTTCTTATGTTCTTATGTACAGGATGAGGGACTCGATGGGTCCTGGGTGTGACCCGGCACTTCTTATGTTCTTATGTACAGGATGAGGGGCTCGATGGGTCCTGGGTGTGACCCGGCACTTCTTATGTTCTTATGTACAGGATGAGGGGCTCGATGGGTCCTGGGTGTGACCCGGCACGGCACTTCTTATGTTCTTATGTACAGGATGAGGGGCTCGATGGGTCCTGGGTGTGACCCAGCACTTCTTATGTTCTTATGTACAGGATGAGGGGCTCGATGGGTCCTGGGTGTGACCCGGCACTTCTTATGTTCTTATGTACAGGATGAGGGGCTCGATGAGTCCTGGGTGTGACCCGGCACTTCTTATGTTCTTATGTACGGGATGAGGGGCTCGATGGGTCCTGGGTGTGACCCGGCACTTCTTATGTTCTTATGTACGGGATGAGGGGCTCGATGGGTCCTGGGTGTGACCCAGCCTGGCACTTCTTATGTTCTTATGTACAGGATGAGGGGCTCGATGGGTCCTGGGTGTGACCTGGCACTTCTTATGTTCTTATGTACAGGATGAGGGGCTTGATGGGTCCTGGGTGTGACCCGGCACGGCACTTCTTATGTTCTTATGTACAGGATGAGGGGCTCGATGGGTCCTGGGTGTGACCCGGCACTTCTTATGTTCTTATGTACAGGATGAGGGGCTCGATGGGTCCTGGGTGTGACCCGGCACTTCTTATGTTCTTATGTACAGGATGAGGGACTCGATGGGTCCTGGGTGTGACCCAGCACTTCTTATGTTCTTATGTTCAGGATGAGGGGCTCGATGGGTCCTGGGTGTGACCCAGCACGGCACTTCTTATGTTCTTATGTACAGGATGAGGGGCTCGATGAGTCCTGGGTGTGACCCGGCACTTCTTATGTTCTTATGTACAGGATGAGGGGCTCGATGGATCCTGGGTGTGACCTGGCACGGCACTTCTTATGTTCTTATGTACAGGATGAGGGGCTCGATGGGTCCTGGGTGTGACCCAGCCTGGCACTTCTTATGTTCTTATGTTCAGGATGAGGGGCTCGATGGGTCCTGGGTGTGACCCGGCACTTCTTATGTTCTTATGTACAGGATGAGGGGCTCGATGGGTCCTGGGTGTGACCCAGCACGGCACTTCTTATGTTCTTATGTACAGGATGAGGGGCTCGATGGGTCCTGGGTGTGACCCGGCACTTCTTATGTTCTTATGTACAGGATGAGGGGCTCGATGGGTCCTGGGTGTGACCCGGCACTTCTTATGTTCTTATGTACAGGATGAGGGGCTCGATGGGTCCTGGGTGTGACCCAGCACGGCACTTCTTATGTTCTTATGTACAGGATGAGGGGCTCGATGGGTCCTGGGTGTGACCCGGCACTTCTTATGTTCTTATGTACAGGATGAGGGGCTCGATGGGTCCTGGGTGTGACCCGGCACGGCACTTCTTATGTTCTTATGTACAGGATGAGGGGCTCGATGGGTCATGGATGTGACCCGGCACGGCACTTCTTATGTTCTTATGTACAGGATGAGGGGCTCGATGGGTCCTGGGTGTGACCCGGCACTTCTTATGTTCTTATGTACAGGATGAGGGGCTCGATGGGTCCTGGGTGTGACCCGGCACTTCTTATGTTCTTATGTACAGGATGAGGGGCTCGATGGGTCCTGGGTGTGACCCGGCACTTCTTATGTTCTTATGTACAGGATGAGGGGCTCGATGGGTCCTGGGTGTGACCCGGCACTTCTTATGTTCTTATGTACAGGATGAGGGGCTCGATGGGTCCTGGGTGTGACCCAGCACGGCACTTCTTATGTTCTTATGTACAGGATGAGGGGCTCGATGGGTCCTGGGTGTGACCCAGCACGGCACTTCTTATGTTCTTATGTACAGGATGAGGGGCTCGATGGGTCCTGGGTGTGACCCGGCACTTCTTATGTTCTTATGTACAGGATGAGGGGTTCGATGGGTCCTGGGTGTGACCCGGCACTTCTTATGTTCTTATGTACAGGATGAGGGGCTCGATGGGTCCTGGGTGTGACCCAGCAGGGCACTTCTTATGTTCTTATGTACAGGATGAGGGGCTCGATGGGTCCTGGGTGTGACCCGGCACTTCTTATGTTCTTATGTACAGGATGAGGGGCTCGATGGGTCCTGGGTGTGACCCGGCACTTCTTATGTTCTTATGTACAGGATGAGGGGCTCGATGGGTCCTGGGTGTGACCCGGCACTTCTTATGTTCTTATGTTCCTTTATTATATTAGAGGTTGGCCTGGTGGCTCGGTGCTGGGTAGTAAACATTGGCTTTCAGTTCCCAGACCAGTCTCCGACTACCTGGACAGGCTGCAGAGGGAGCGCTCACAGCACTGGGAAGGGGAGGGACTCTCAGGCTGTGTTCTGTGGCTCCTGGCCAAGGACCATGAGTGCAATCACTGGACCACTGGACCTTCACTAAGGTCATAGGCAACATACAACTTAAACAAAGATAAAATCACATAAAGCATGAGAAAATAAAATCACACAGCAAATGAAAATGGATTAAAATACTGGACATAAAACCAATAAGTACTGAAGTAAAACTCTGCTGCATAGTCAGTTACTCAAAATAAAAATGTGTTTAGCAGAACTGTAGAAGCTGCCTCTCCGTGGTACTGATGCCACGTGCAACACAAGAGGAAAGCCGGGTTGCTCCTGCTGCCATCCGCCAAATGCAGGCCGGTTCCAGCTGAGTCAAAGCCCAAAGCAGCAGGAGGGAAGCGCCAGAGAGCACTCTGTGATCTCTGCTCATCTGGCTCTTATCAGGGTGTCATCATGCATGGCTCCTCTCCTTACCCCTTTTCAGTCCATGCAACAAGCGAGAACATGGAAAGGGGGTGGTGAAAGCTGGGAAGGAGTGCAGATTGACGGGCAGGAGTGAAGGCGGCAGACAGAAAGAGACCTGCCAGGCCCTCCGTATAAAAGGCAGGACACAGGATGGCAAGCGAGAATGTTATTAGCAGCTGGGCAGGATTAAAGGAATGGACGCTGTTTCTGCCGTCAGCCTCTGGCTGCCCGCTCGGCCCATTGCATGCTGCTCTAAGAGTGAAGGGGCCACGTCAGGCTTCACAGGAGCCCCCAGAGCAAACAGCCAGGCTCTGGGCTCTTACATCGATGCTTTCCCTAATTCTTCTGAACACAGAGCTGGAAACGGGCCAGGTCCATTAAGTGCGCTCATTCCATTTCTATAAATCGCTGCTCAGCCAGGTCCTCTCGTGACGTGGCGGCGGCCTCAGTCCTCGCAGAGTCACCTTCAGGTGCTTTTCTCAGCGTCATTGCTGGTGAATGATGGAGGTACGAGAGCAGCCCGCTGGGGGTGGCTCTAGATGTTGCAGGCTGCTCTGGGACTGGACTTGTTCCTTCTCTGCCTCCAGCAGTCAGAGCTAATCTCTCTGCAAGGCATCCTGACGTGATAAGGCACTGCAGGTGTCTGCTGGCAAACGCAGTTCATGCTATGTCCAGGAGTGCCTTACTTTAAAAGCATCAGGAAGAACTCAATAAACTTAAAAGCAGGGTAAACCTAAGCAGTTAAAATGCTGACCCCTCTAACCAGCCACACAGGGGCTGGCAGGAAGCCTTTCCAGGGTGGGCTTTTCAGATTTAGCCAGCCCATGCGATATTCCCTGCTGTAAACGTGGCTGCTGAAATCTGCTGCGTGGGATTCTCAGCCGCAAAGTGCAGCTGAATCCCTGGCTAAAGAGATTCGAATATGTTTACCCAGGCTCCGAACATCCACCCAAGCTGAGCCTCTAACACAGAGTTCACATTTGGCTTTCTTTAGATTTGTAAGATAAACATGGCATAGCAGGAATAAACAGAGATGTTTGCATGCAATCCAGTGAGCACCACTCAGTCTTCACAAACAGAGAGCCTCTGGCTTCCGGAAAGGTCGTAATACTGAAAATCTCCTTCTAGCTATCACTAATACAGTTCACATAGGCATGGACCAAGGAAACTCCTACCTGTGAAGCACCAAATCCTTCTATCCCGGTTGTCAGAGATAGGCATATCAGGCACAGTGCTCTCTTGGTTCACATCATTCCTCACCCACAGTTAAGATTAACCATTCTCAATCCCCACCCATCCCCCTCATGCAAGGTGTCCCACAAGTGTTCCTCCCTATCCTCCAGCCTTTTCAATATCTATCTCCTCCCTCTCTGCCACCTACTCTCTGACCTCGGACTCAACTTCTTCCTGTATGCGGATGATGTGCAGATCCTCATCCCCATTCAAAAAACCGTCAAAGACACTCTGCAATTCTGGGACTCCTGCTTAGCCTCCATCAACGTCCTCTTAACCAACCTCCAGCTCGCACTCAACACAACCAAAACAGAAATTCTCCTCATAACTAACAATCCTGAGCTCACTTCTCAGACCTCATCCAACGTCCCCCTCCCCTCCCTGCCACACTGCCTCCCCCTGCTACCATCCGTAAGAGATCTAGGTGTAACATTAGACCAACACCTCAACTTTAAACCCCACATCAAATCACTTCTAAAAGGGGGATTCTTTAAACTACACATTCTCAAAAAAATAAAACCCCTCCTCCACGCCAAAGATTTCCGTCTAGTTTTGCAGTCCACCATTCTGTCAAAACTAGACTACTGCAACTCCATCCTCATAGGCCTCCCACACGCTACCATCAAACCCTTACAAATCCTGCAAAACTCCATGGCAAGAATAATCACCGGCACCCGAAAAAGAGAACACATCACCCCAGTCCTAAAGGATCTGCACTGGCTCCCCATCCCCTTCCGCATAAAATACAAAACCCTCACCGTCCTTCACAATTTACTCTATAACAACAACCCCTCCTGGCTCAAGGAAATGCCACGCTTCCGTGCCTCCAATCGCCCATCCAGAGCCATCTTAGCTGGCACCCTCCACACCCCACCCCTCAAAACTGCTCATCTCTCCTCCACCAGAGACAGAGCATTCACCATTGCGGGATCCACCCTATGGAACTCACTCCCCACCTCTCTCCGCCTCGAACCCTCCCTACTCAACTTCAAAAAAGGCATCAAAACATGGCTCTTCCTGCAGGCCTACCCCGACCCTAACCAAACCTAACCCCCCCCTGCCCCCCCCCCCCACTCCTCCACCCCCGTCCTACCACACCTCCCACCAAGTGAAGGTTAATTCTGCAAACAATTGAAATGTAAATATTTTGTTAATGCCGTTTTTCCAGTAAGAATATTGTTAAGACCGTTATTTCAGTTCCTATCTGCTTTTGTCTCCTTCTCTTGCTTTTCACGCCCCTCAGGCTCTAGCTTTCTCCCCACCCCCGCTCTCTCCCTTTTCCTCCTCTGCTCCCCTTCCCCTCTCCCGGTTATTTGTAACTTCTATTTCCTTTTCTCCATGAGTTTATTGTGAACCGGTATGATGTGACCCACGAATATCGGGATATTAAAAGTTCATAAATAAATAAAATAAATAAAATAAACTATCGAGGCTTGAACGCCATCACCAAGCGGGATCGTTACCCGCTTCCAGTGATCCCTGAACTTTTGGATCGCCTTCAGGGAGCACGCGTCTTCACGAAGCTAGACCTCCGAGGGGGCCTATGACCTCGTCCGTATCCGTCCAGGGGATGAATGGAAGACGGCCTTTAATACCAGGGACGGGCATTACGAGTACTTAGTAATAATGCCCTTTGGACTTTGCAACGCCCCGGCCATCTTCCAGAACCTCATGAACGAAGTCTTACATGAGATGCTGCACTCTCACGTCATTGCCTATCTGGATGACGTGCTTATCTTTTCCAGGGACCTGGAGACTCACCGCCACCACGTCACACAAGTTCTGCAGGCTCTCCGGGACAATCATCTCTATGCCAAGCTAGAAAAGCAGAGTCCTTCCCCTTTCTGGGGTACAAAGGGAGGATAAGTTGAATCGAGACGCACTTTACTCACTTGGGTCATGGCAGATTTACACTTAAGTGGTGGATTGGGTGCATCGCTCGATGTATGACATCAGAGACATCGCTCTGCAGGCAGATGTAATGTGTGTGACATTATTTTTGACAGTGTTCAGTCCAAGAGATTCGGGGAAACACAGGAGAGAAGGCAAAGAGATTTAGCAAGGGGCAGATTCAAAGCAAGACTTGTGCCTGCAGAGACTGAGCCTGGCAGTCAGTGCAAGGTCCTTCTGTCTCTGACGCATTTGTGATGTCTTGGCAGCAGAGCTCAGAGCAATCTGTGACATTCCGGCTCTCGGGCGCAGCAGAATCACAGCTTTCAATACCCAAGCAGGTTTCACTCAATTCAAAACCTAATCTGACTGCAGAGACTGTCACAAACTCCTAACCTGCAGTCTCACTGCATGAGTTCCCTCCCTTCCTCCATTTATACCTGAACCAATTCTACAGCCTGCTCTGCTTATTATAGCACTCACACAGCGCTCTCTGCAGGTAAGAGTCTCTTATACAGCGCTCTCTGACTGTTCTACACCCTGCTCCGCTTATAGCACGCACACAGCGCTCTCTGCAGGTAAGAGTCTCTTACACAGCGCTCTCTGCAGGTAAGAGTCTCTTATACAGCACTCTCTGACTGTTCTACACCCTGCTCTGCTTATAGCACTCACACAGCGCTGTCTGCAGGTAAGAGTCTCTTATACAGCGCTCTCTGACTGTTCTACACCCTGATCCGCTTATAGCAGTCACACAGTGCTCTCTGGGGATAAGAGTCTCTTATACAGCGCTCTCTGACTGTTCTACACCCTGCTCTGCTTATAGCACTCACACAGAACTCTCTGGGGATAAGAGTCTCTTATACAGCGCTCTCTGACTGCTCTACACCATGCTCTGCTTATAGAACTCACACAGCACTCTCTGCGGGTAAGAGTCTCTTATACAGCGCTCTCTGACTGTTCCTCACCCTGCTCTGCTTATAGCACTCACACAGCGCTCTCTGCGGGTAAGAGTCTCTTATACAGCGCTCTCAGACTGTTCTACACCCTGCTCTGCTTATAGCACTCACACAGCGCTCTCTGCATGAAAGAGTCTCTTATACAGCACTCTCTGACTATTCTACATCCTGCTCTGCTTATAGCACTCACACAGCGCTCTCTGCGTGAGAGTCTCTTATACAGCGCTCTCTGACTATTCTACAGCCTGCTCTGCTTATTGCACTCACACAGCGCTCTCTGCATGAAAGAGTCTCTTATACAGCACTCTCTGACTATTCTACAGCCTGCTCTGCTTATAGCACTCACACAGCGCTCTCTGCGGGTAAGAGTCTCTTATACAGCGCTCTCTGACTGTTCTACATCCTGCTCTGTTATAGCACTCACACAGCGCTCTCTGCGGGTAAGAGTCTCTTATACAGCGCTCTCTGACTGTTCTACAGCCTTCTCTGCTTATAGCACTCACACAGCGCTCTCTGCATGTAAGTCTCTTATATAGCGTGCTCTGACTGTTCTACACCCTGCTCTGCTTATAGCACTCACACAGCGCTGTCTGCAGGTAAGAATCTCTTATACAGCACTCTCTGACTGTTCTACACCCTGCTCTGCTTATAGCACATACACAGCGCTCCCTGCATGTAAGAGTCTCTTATACAGCGCTCTCTGACTGTTCTACACCCTGCTCTGCTTATAGCACTCACACTGCTCTCTCTGCAGGTAAGAGTCTCTTATACAGTGCTCTCTGACTGTTCTACACCCTGCTCTGCTTATAGCACTCACACAGCGCTCTCTGCAGGTAAGAGTCTCTTATACAGTGCTCTCTGACTGTTCTACACCCTGCTCTGCTTATAGCACTCACACAGCGCTCTCTTCAGGTAAGAGTCTCTTACACAGCGCTCTCTGCAGGTAAGAGTCTCTTATACAGCACTCTCTGACTGTTCTACACCCTGATCCGCTTATAGCAGTCACACAGTGCTCTCTGGGGGGTAAGAGTCTCTTATACAGCGCTCTCTGACTGTTCTACACCCTGCTCTGCTTATAGCACTCACACAGCACTCTCTGGGGATAAGAGTCTCTTATACAGCGCTCTCTGACTGCTCTACACCATGCTCTGCTTATAGAACTCACACAGCACTCTCTGCGGGTAAGAGTCTCTTATACAGCGCTCTCTGACTGTTCTACACCCTGCTCTGCTTATAGCACTCACACAGCGCTCTCTGCATGAAAGAGTCTCTTATACAGCACTCTCTGACTATTCTACATCCTGCTCTGCTTATAGCACTCACACAGCGCTCTCTGCGTGAAAGAGTCTCTTATACAGCGCTCTCTGACTATTCTACAGCCTGCTCTGCTTATTGCACTCACACAGCGCTCTCTGCATGAAAGAGTCTCTTATACAGCACTCTCTGACTATTCTACAGCCTGCTCTGCTTATAGCACTCACACAGCGCTCTCTGCGGGTAAGAGTCTCTTATACAGCGCTCTCTGACTTTTCTACATCCTGCTCTGTTATAGCACTCACACAGCGCTCTCTGCGGGTAAGAGTCTCTTATACAGCGCTCTCTGACTGTTCTACAGCCTTCTCTGCTTATAGCACTCACACAGCGCTCTCTGCATGTAAGTCTCTTATATAGCGTGCTCTGACTGTTCTACACCCTGCTCTGCTTATAGCACTCACACAGCGCTGTCTGCAGGTAAGAATCTCTTATACAGCACTCTCTGACTGTTCTACACCCTGCTCTGCTTATAGCACATACACAGCGCTCCCTGCATGTAAGAGTCTCTTATACAGCGCTCTCTGACTGTTCTACACCCTGCTCTGCTTATAGCACTCACACTGCTCTCTCTGCAGGTAAGAGTCTCTTATACAGTGCTCTCTGACTGTTCTACACCCTGCTCTGCTTATAGCACTCACACAGCGCTCTCTGCAGGTAAGAGTCTCTTATACAGTGCTCTCTGACTGTTCTACACCCTGCTCTACTTATAGCACTCACACAGCGCTCTCTGCATGTAAGAGTCTCTTATACAGCGCTCTCTGACTGTTCTACACCCTGCTCTGCTTATAGCACTCACATAGTGCTCTCTGCATGTGAGTCTCTTATACAGCGCTCTCTGACTGTTCTACACCCTGCTCTGCTTATAGCAATCACACAGCGCTCTCTGCATGTAAGAGTCTCTTATACAGCGCTCTCTGACTGTTCTACACCCTGCTCTGCTTATAGCACTCACACAGCGCTCTCTGCCTGTAAGAATCTCTTATACAGCGCTCTCTGACTGTTCTACACCCTGCTCTGCTTATAGCACTCACACAGCGCTCTCTGCGTGTAAGAGTCTCTTATACAGCGCTCTCTGACTGTTCTACACCCTGCTCTGCTTATAGCACTCACACAGCGCTGTCTGCAGGTAAGAGTCTCTTATACAGCGCTCTCTGAATGTTCTACACCCTGCTCTGCTTATAGCACTCACACAGCGCTGTCTGCAGGTAAGAGTCTCTTATACAGCGCTCTCTGAATGTTCTACACCCTGCTCTGCTTATAGCACTCACACAGCGCTGTCTGCAGGTAAGAGTCCTCTTATACAGCGCTCTCTGACTGTTCTACACCCTGCTCTGCTTATAGCACTCACACAGCGCTGTCTGCAGGTAAGAGTCTCTTATACAGCGCTCTCTGACTGTTCTACACCCTGCTCTACTTATAGCACGCACACAGCGCTGTCTGCAGGTAAGAGTCTCTTATACAGCGCTCTCTGACTGTTCTACACCCTGCTCTGCTTATAGCACTCACACAGCGCTCTCTGCAGGTAAGAGTCTCTTACACAGCGCTCTCTGACTGTTCTACACCCTGCTCTGCTTATAGCACTCACACAGCGCTCTCTGCGGGTAAGAGTCTCTTATACAGCGCTCTCTGACTGTTCTAACACCCTGCTCTGCTTATAGCACTCACACAGCGCTGTCTGCAGGTAAGAGTCTCTTATACAGCGCTCTCTGACTGTTCTACACCCTGCTCTGCTTATAGCACTCACACAGCGCTCTCTGCGGGTAAGAGTCTCTTATACAGCGCTCTCTGACTGTTCTACACCCTGCTCTGCTTATAGCACTCACACAGCGCTCTCTGCAGGTAAGAGTCTCTTATACAGCGCTGACTGTTCTACACCCTGCTCTGCTTATAGCACTCACACAGCGCTCTCTGCGGGTAAGAGTCTCTTATACAGCGCTCTCTGACTGTTCTACACCCTGCTCTGCTTATAGCACTCACACAGCGCTCTCTGCGGGTAAGAGTCTCTTATACAGCGCTCTCTGACTGTTCTACACCCTGCTCTGCTTATAGCACTCACACAGCGCTGTCTGCAGGTAAGAGTCTCTTATACAGCGCTCTCTGACTGTTCTACACCCTGCTCTGCTTATAGCACTCACACAGCGCTCTCTGCAGGTAAGAGTCTCTTATACAGCGCTCTCTGACTGTTCTACACCCTGCTCTGCTTATAGCACTCACACAGCGCTCTCTGCAGGTAAGAGTCTCTTATACAGCGCTCTCTGACTGTTCTACACCCTGCTCTGCTTATAGCACTCACACAGCGCTGTCTGCAGGTAAGAGTCTCTTATACAGCGCTCTCTGACTGTTCTACACCCTGCTCTGCTTATAGCACTCACACAGCGCTGTCTGCAGGTAAGAGTCTCTTATACAGCGCTCTCTGACTGTTCTACACCCTGCTCTGCTTATAGCACTCACACAGCGCTCTCTGCAGGTAAGAGTCTCTTAAACAGCGCTCTCTGACTGTTCTACACCCTGCTCTGCTTATAGCACTCACACAGCGCTGTCTGCGGGTAAGTCTCTTATACAGCGCTCTCTGACTGTTCTACACCCTGCTCTGCTTATAGCACTCACACAGCGCTGTCTGCAGGTAAGAGTCTCTTATACAGCGCTCTCTGACTGTTCTACACCCTGCTCTGCTTATAGCAACTCACACAGCGCTGTCTGCAGGTAAGAGTCTCTTATACAGCGCTCTCTGACTGTTCTACACCCTGCTCTGCTTATAGCACTCACACAGCGCTGTCTGCGGGTAAGAGTCTCTTATACAGCACTCTCTGACTGTTCTACACCCTGCTCTGCTTTGAAGCTGCTTCTCCCTTTGGTGTTTCCCTGAACAGCCTGACCTGTCAGATTTCCTGAAGGGGTTCATCATCTTCAAGTACAGGGGCAGCTGAGGTCAACCTGGTGCCTGAGGCGAGGAACAAGATGCCCCCCCCCCCCACTCAAAAGGCAAATCCCCCTTCCCCCTCCCCCACCCCGGCTGGAAAGGGATAAGCAAGGGTGGGCAGACTTTCTCTCTCCCCGTGACCTCAGCACTCTCTCCATTTCCCTCCCCAGCACTCCAGTGTTGGCCTTATAAATACAGGAATATGCATTCGCTAGATCTAGAAATGCTACATCTATAGAATAAAGACATTTTTTCATTTTCTGTCACCCAAGTATCCCAGCAGAAGTGAGCCACAATACCTCCATCACAAATTTCTCATCTTGCCTAACTAACCCTTAGACTCTGTGCACCGTGGCCTGCCATTAACTGCATCTGGCAAGTTACGAGGAAACCTGCTAAGGGCCCTATAAACAATAAAGCCTTGGCCACTTCTAGGCACCCAGCAAAACTATTATTTAAATTGTTTGACAGGACTTTATCAACAAATTCAGAAATGCATATAAGATCTTACTCAGATAATATATAGCACCTCACAGATTACATAAAATATTCACAAATATAGAATAAAGAGGGCATAAAGTATAAATAGAAATGTGCAGACAAAAACTGATAGGGAAACTGCAAGAAGCCCGACTCTGTATGCAGTGCAACATTTATGTGTATAGTCCAGAACCCGAGTCAATGTATTCAATAGGCAACACAAGAAGGAACATGCAGGAAGCAGCTATTAACAGAGAACTGCCAACATTCAGGCCGATACAGTACAGCGCGCTCCGGACAATATCTCATATTTGTTTGAAATTTCTCTTTCTGCTCCGGCGGAGCGCACTGTTAATCCGCGTTTGGACGCGCGTTTTCGACGCGCTAACTTTACCCCTTGTTCAGTAAGGGGTATTAGCGCGTCGAAAACGAACATCCAACCTCCCAAAACTAATAGCGCCCGCAACATGCAAATGCATGCTGATGGCCCTATTAGGTATTCCCGCGCGATTCAGAAAGCAAAATGTGCAGTAAAATGTGCAGTAAAAACAGCTTTTCTGTACACCCTCCGACTTAATATCATGGCGATATTAAGTCGGAGGTCCCAAAAGTTAAAAATAATTTAAAATTTAAAAGAAAAAAATTTAAAAACGGCCTGCGTTTTGAAAACCAGAAGCTCAATTTTGCCGGCATCCGGTTTCTGAACCCGTGGCTGTCAGCGGGCTCGAGAACCGACGCCGGCAAAATTGAGCATCGGCTGTCAAACCCGCTGACAGCCGCCGCTCCATGCTAAAAGGAGGCGGTAGGGACACGCTATGTCCCCAGCGCCTCTTTTTACCGCGGGCCCTAATTTGAATATTTTTTTTACTGAATCGCGCGCACAGGAGAGTGGCCTGCGCACTCGCCCGCTCTCCCGCGACTTTTACTGTATCGGCCTGATTATTATTTAGCATAGCAGGACCATCGTACCACCCCATAGCAATTCAAACACTGCTATTGGGAGCCACGTATATCATCGAGCTGACAATATGTGATATTTGTTTGAAATAAAAAGAGAGTTTCTCATTGCAAATCTAAATAGATAGGGGTATAACTTCCATAAACACTAGTCCATTGCAGTCCTCCTCAACCCAATTCATTAAGGTCTTGGAAAATCATAAAAGTATCACCACAAAGGTGGTGATAGAAATGGGACAAAAATCACAAAACACATTTGTAGAGCAAAATATATGGTTTCCCAAGAACTCCTAATGTAAAAGCCGGAACTTACTTGCTGTAGTTACCATTTAGTAGCTGAGCAGACATTTTCAGGTCTAGCGTCACTAAGAGCTTATAGGTACGCAAGTAGTTTAAATACTCTTCCTGACACACCCAATGTGGACGTCACTGAGAACCATCCTGTGTTTAAATGCCCACTTTACCCTGGCCAATGAGAATGAGTAGATCCCCCATGTGATCTCACTTTACCCTGGCCAATGAGAATGAGTAGATCCCCCATGTGATCTCACTTTACCCTGGCCAATGAGAATGAGTAGATCCCCCATGTGATCTCACTTTATCCTGGCCAATGAGAATGAGTAGATCCCCCATGTGATCTCACTTTACCCTGGCCAATGAGAATGAGTAGATCCCCCATGTGATCTCACTTTACCCTGGCCAATGAGAATGAGTAGATCCCCCATGTGTAATATTCACAAAATGTTTACCACATCCATGGAATTAGATCATTTCAAAAGAATGATAATGAATAATCAGTCCCAAGGTGCAGCCCATTCCACAAGGTGTTGTAGGCGGCATCCAGTGTCCCCCTTGCTGTTCATGGCACGCCAGTTTTCTAACCCTGTCCCAACCTTTCCAGTGTGCTAGTACAGCATCTAAAAGAGTCCACAGATGTCAGAAATCGCATGTCCTTGTTGAATAAAATGGGCTACTAAATTTGCCTGTTATCGAGACAACCTTTGTGTTCAGTTAATTGCTTGGACATCCCCAATACATGGGCAGCAGATTAGGTAAAACCGCAAAATAGGATTTACAAGTAAAGGTTTTTCCTGTAGAGTAGATCTGAGCGGTTACAGATGTAATGAACTCAGATTTCAGCTTGAGAGTTCATCAATCGCAGGATACACAAGCAGGAATCATTTCCAGTGAATCAGGGTTCAGATGTCAATGACTGGATCATTTCATCACAAACATTTAATCCACGAGAATGTGCAAAGGATGTGATTGCATTCTGAAAAATGTGCCAATCTTTCCAGATGGATTTAGCGATATTCAGGGCCGGTGCAAGGGTATTGGGCGCCCTAGGCAACCCTTGCGCTGCCGCTAACCCCCCCCCCCCCCACCTGTTTCAGTGCCGACTGTGCGCTTCTCAGGGCGCTGAGCCGTAGCGGGCACCGAAGAGCAGCCTCGTGGGTCTGCAAGCGGGGCCTATCCCGCTCGCGGCAAAGAGAAATAGAAACAGTCGGCGCCGAAACAAGTAGGGGAGGCATGAAACTGTGCTTCCTCTGCTGGCGGCCCTGAAAAGCGCACAGTCTCTATTTCTGTTTCCCACTAGCGGGATAGGCCCCGCTTGCGGCACCACCTGGCTGCTCTTCGGCGCCCCCTACGGCTCGGCGCCCTGGCGATATTTGTTGATGCAGTGGAATATCTCAACATGAAGGTTTGACAGTCTGAAATGTCCTTAGACCTAGATTCAATTTCAAAACCTGGAGAAAATTCAGCATGCTAGTGCTGTCCTTGATGAACAAATTCACTGAGGGAACCAATGGTTGTAAATCTTATCCATCACGCTCAGTCTTCCCGGTGGATTGATGAGTGTCTTGTGGATTTTTGAAACTACATACAGAATGGCATGCACGGATATTCAACTATTAGAAAATCTCTTTCGTTATTCATCGGAAATCCTTTATCAAATCCATGTTATACTAAAGCTTTTACTTCCATCAGTATATTAGGGGTTGGATCTTCCTGCAGTTCTTGATAAAAGCACTGATTGTGAAGTTGTATCAAAACAAAATGTGGAAACCAACAAAAGTTTGGCAGATTTTCAATCGTTTCACTTTGATAATGAAATGAGAAATTTTGTCTAATTTCCTATTTCGTTTCTCCCGAATGCCCATCCCTAATACACAGACACAAGCTAACAGGAACCAAAGGCAAATCAGGGTAAATACAAGACAGGTAACGGGCAAGGAACTAGGGAAACAAGCAAGGAGGGACAAGATGGATCTAGACCAGAGCAGAACAGGTCGCCCTGGAAACAAGGTAAAGCAAGGCGGCCACAAGGCTACAAAAGAACAAGTGACTCAATGATGAGGGACTGAGCCAAATGCAGGAGAGAACATTTGCAAGTTATGGAGGCAGTGCATGCAAATTCTCTCATGCATATTCCCTGTGGATATCCCGGGGTCCCCAGGACAGGGTTGGGAACCACTGCTCTCTGTATAGGTCCCACTGTAGAGGGGCATTTTCAATTGGGGAGGGTTTCCAGGAGGTGAGTTGGGCTTAGAGTGGGGGGTGTTACAGACACATTAGGAGGTATTCAATGAAAAGTCTAACACGAGGAGTGGATTTATGTTCTGCAGCCTCGGCTAGCTGCATTGTACAAATCAACTTCTTTTCATCTCTTACGAAAACTAAAATTCTTTCGTAATGTCAGTTTTAGAATGAATTCCTCTGAATGTGTCTGTAACACCGCCCGCCTAACCCCAACCCACCCCTTATGTTCTTACATAAAGAGAAAAAAGATTCGGTGGTCTTGAGCTATCAATAAGCGACAGTGGAGGGGATGTGATGAATTGTGCAGTCTCTCTTCTGTGTGCGTGGCATGTGCTTGTGGACGGAGCATGAGTGAGGCGCTGTAACTGCTGCAGGAGGTGCCTTGTCAAAGGCAAGAAGAGTGTGTCCAGCATGGATTGAATGGCTTTTGTTTTGCTTTGTCCTTGGTTAATATTCTAACTCTTTCACTTGATCATAGCCGTTCCGTGCTGTTATTTGAACAGTTTGAAAGTGCTGCTACTCACTCTCGCTGCTGGCAATTTTCATGCTGGGGGAGGAGTTGCTCCATGTACCCTGAATGTTTATCATGGATTACATTTTACTTAATGAATTAAAAAGGAAATCCTTGCAAGCATGCAGCCGTGATTAATACGCTGGCTGTATCATGACGCACCCAAGGTGGCTGGGTCAATGGTATCAGCGTCCTGTTTCCATAGTGATAAACTTATTCCAGCAGACTCTAAATCAAATGACATGCAACTAAAAATAGTCCATAAGCATCAGCGTCCTAAAGCAAATATCCGGGAACATCTGGAGGCGGCGATGTCTGGAAGGACTCCATCCCCCCAAAGCAAGCAGGGGGCAGACCTTCTGCTCCAAAGCAATCAACTTTGGTCTTTGTGACCAACATCACAAAAGAGTTAGCAGGTTCCACCAACCAGAATCATTCTTTTCATTTGTGAATAACTCATTTTAATAAGGGCCAGTTAAATGTAAAACTCTAGTAAATGGATCCACAATCATTCCAAGCAGGAACATTTTTTTAAATCTTATTTTTCAATAAGAGTCACAATTTTGTGTAAATTATATCAACAAAACTGAATGAAAAGTGAACTCTCGTTTCTGTATAATAGTTACATTCAGAGAAAGATAACGCAAGCATTTTCTGTGCGTAAGGCAGTTGGGTTTCTAGCATAAGCTGTGGTGGTGACGTCCAGCACTGACTCGCGGGTCCATCCCCCCAGGATGGTCCTTTTCTCAGAGTCTATAGGAGGGGCCTCCAGGAGGATATAAGCAGGGGTGGTGACGTCCAGCACTGACTCGCGGGTCCATCCCCCCAGGATGGTCCTTTTCTCAGAGTCTATAGGAGGGGCCTCCAGGAGGATATAAGCAGGGGTGGTGACGTCCAGCACTGACTCGCGGGTCCATCCCCCCAGGATGGTCCTTTTCTCAGAGTCTATAGGAGGGGCCTCCAGGAGGATATAAGCAGGGGTGGCCAACTTGGCCCTCAAGCACCACAAAGAGGCCAGATGTTCAGGATTTCCCCAATGAATATGCATGAGGTAACTTTGTATGCAAATCTATCTCATGCATATTCATTGTGCGTGTTCTGTTTGTGGCTCTGGAGGACCGGAGTTGGCCACCCTTGCTCTAGAGGGAGTCGACATCCTGTAGGGTTGGAGAGAGGCAGGAAGGGTCTGGCCTGCTCTCAGCAGAGGATTCTCTAACTTCTTGGCTTTTTTCCAGGGGGAAGGCCTCTTGTCTATCCACAGACATGGAAGGGGGCCTGGTCCCCATATTTGTTTCTATTTTGTGGGAGTTGGAGAGTTTTCCCCTTGTTTTTTCAACAAAGGGAGGACAGTGACAAAGTAACGTAAGGACCAATATTCAAAGATAAACATTTGTGTAAGTTTATCTGTCTAACTTACATGGGTTGGCTAGGCTGCTGAATATCCCCATCCAAATCGCCACTTAGCCAGCCAAGATATATCTAGCTAACTTCAACCTGCTCCATGGCAGTCTAACTTATCCAGTTAACAGAATAAGCACGAATATCACTACTTATCTGGCTAAGTTAACCAGATAAGTAGCACTGCTCCAGTCCACCCACTGCCTGCCCTTAACTTATCCAGCTATCTTCTTACCTGAATAAGTTATTCATCCCTCTAAGTGGCGGCCACAGAATGTAGCCAGATGTTCAGTGGCTGCCACTTAACTGGATAGGTCGCTAATTATCCAGCTAAGAACATAAGAACATGCCATACTGGGTCAGACCAAGGGTCCATCAAGCCCAGCATCCTGTTTCCAACAGTGGCCAATCCAGGCCATAAGAACCTGGCAAGTACCCAAAAACTAAGAAGATCCCATGCTACTGATGCAATTAATAGCAGTGACTATTCCTTAAGTAAACTTGATTAATAGCAGTTAATGGACTTCTCCTCCAAGAACTTATCCAAACCTTTTTTAAACCCAGCTACACTAATTGCACTAACCACATCCTCTGGCTACAAATTCCAGAGCTTAATTGTGCATTGAATGAAAAAGAATTCTCTCCGATTAGTTTTAAATGTGCTACTTGCTAACTTCATGGAATGCCCTCTAGTCCTTTTTTTATCTGAAAGACTAAATAACTGATTCACATCTACCCATTCTAGACCTCGCATGATTTTAAACACCTCTATCATATCCCCCCTCAGTTGTCTCTTCTCCAAGCTGAAAAGTCCTAACCTCTTTAGTCTTTCCTCATAGGGGAGCTGTTCCATCCCCTTTATCATTTTGGTTGCCGTTCTCTGTACCTTCTCCATCACAATTATATCTTTTTTGAGATGCAGCGACCAGAATTGTACACAGTATTCAAGGTGCGGTCTCACCATGGAGCGATACAGAGGCATTATGACATTTTCCGTTTTATTCATCATTTCCTTCCTAATAATTCCCAACATTCTGTTTGCTTTTTTGACTGCTGCAGCACACTGAACCGACGATTTCAATGTATTATCCACTATGACACCTAGATCTCTTTCTTGGGTTGTAGCACTTAATATGGAACCTAACATTGTGTAATTATAGCATGGGTTATTTTTCCCTATATGCATCACCTTGCACTTATCCACATTAAATTTCATCTGCCATTTGGATGCCCAATTTTCCGGTCTCACAAGGTCTTCCTGCAATTTATCACAATCTGCTTGTGATTTAACTACTCTGAACAATTTTGTGTCATCTGCAAACTTGACTATCTCACTCATCGTATTTCTTTCCAGATCATTTACCCTTTTCCACTGAGAAAATTATCCATTTAATTCTACTGAGGCTCATAGTAAATGACAGCAGATTAGATTAGCACCAAACTTTTTCATTCAATCTGCCCAGCAAGGTGTTTAGGAGGGCAATTGCCACTCCATACAGGTTACCCCCTCATCTTCTGTTTAGGGTTGCAACTACAGCTCCATGCAAGTTCCCCACGGACACAAAAGTTACCATATGTAAGCCCAGTGCATCATCTGCAGGAAGGCTCCCCAGGGGCTCAAGGAAGGAGATGAAGAACTGAGGTAAGCGGTGGTACCTTTAGGGTAACCTGCAGGGAGAGGCAGTTACAATGCTAAGCACCTGCTGGACAGACTGGATGGACATTTGCTGTCATTTCTTGTTGCTATATATCCTCCTGCTGCTGGGGATCCTCTGCAGAGCCGCAGCCAGGCAATGTGGCGCCTATGGCCAAGGGAAAATCTGCGCCCTCACCCATTACATGACACACGACACCACGAGTCGGGAGCCTCTGTTCAGTGTTTGTACAGCAATGCCCAGGATCAGTGCAAGGGTATTAGGTGCCCTAATTACAGCCTGCACTCCCCACCCCATCACCCCCTCCTCACACACAATTAAACACGGTGCATTTATAATAACAGATTTTACATGAAAAAGGACATTCAAAGCATAGTCTTCTGAGGTAAAATATCACTTACAATGTGTATATTATATATTTACATGCACTGCTGAGGTGCCAACCAGAGAACCCTGCAAAAAAGCAAGAGACACTTGGAACTCATATGGTATCAGGGCTGCTGTAATGCACCTTGGGCATGGGTATGACCCTCAGAGAGTCAGGAGAAAACAGAATTTATATATAAAAATAGCACTAACTGCCAGCACTCAAACAGCAACAACTCTACTTATGAAACTTAACACTGCAAATATTACACCCCCTATTAGGAAAAACAGAACAAGCCAAGCTGCTATAGATCCCTACATAGAAACTACACCCTATTAGAATAATTCACTTCAATCACACATGCAAAACCCAGACAGATCCTCAAATACAGAATAAAGAGACCTAAAATAGAAATAGAAATGTACAGACAAAAACTGAACAGGAAACCTCAACAAGCCAAATTCTATATGAACTGCAACAATGGAAAAACAGAAGCATTACCATTCCTCATAAAGCAACTTTTATTAGTAAAACCATACCAATAAAAAGAATAATTTGAAACTAATGAATAGAATAGCATTCAAAAATTAAAAACTGCCATACACATTTTTCAAACATCAATAAAATATTTCAAACACATCAAATAATACCCAATAATTAGAACTAATAAGGATTTTAAAAAATCCCGTTATCCATATCTAGAACTTTTGATTTCCAGCAGGCAGAGAAAAAGTGGGGTCAGTCTCCCACACACATGCTCACGCGGTCTCTCTCCCATACGCATACACACATGCATGCTCTCTAACTCTCCTACACATTCTCTCTCTCTCCCTCTCTCACATACATGCATGCTCTCTCTCTCCCACAGTCTTGCTCCCCTTCCCCCCACTCCCCAGCACTCTTGGTCCTAACTCCCCAGCAGTTTTGCTCCCCTCTCCTCTCCCAGACACCCTCTCCTCAGGAGTCTTACCCTCCAGTCCCCTCTCCCCTTCCAGATCCCATACTCTCCAATAGACTTGCTCTACAGCCCCCTCTCCTCACCCAGATGTCCTATTCCCCAGAAGTCTTACTCTACAGCCCCCTCACCCAGACGCCCCACTCCCCAGAAGTCTTACTCTACAGCCCCCCCTCCTCACCCAGATGCCCCACTCCCCAGAAGTCTTGCTCAACAGCCCCCTCTCCTCTCCTCACCTAGACACCCCACTCCTCAGGAGTCTTGCTCCCCAGAAGTCTTACTCTACAGCCCCCTCTCCTCACCCAGATGTCCCACTCCCCAGAAGTCTTAATCTACAGCCCCCTCTCCTCACCCAGATGTCCCACTCCCCAGAAGTCTTACTCTACAGCCCCCTCTCCTCACCCAGATGCCCCACTCTCCAGAAGTCTTGCTCAACAGGCCCTCACCTCCCAGACCTCCACTTCCAGCAGTCTTGCTTCCCAGCCTTTTTTCCCCCCCCCGCACATTCTCACTCACCACAGGTGGCCAGTGCATGATTTATTTAACGCTCTTACCCCCTGTGATGCTACCTCAATCCCCTCACTCACCCTCCCTGCTCCTGAAGAATGGAAGGATCGGGCCTCCTCGGCTGTCGGAACCTGATGACATCATTCAGGCACCGGCAGCTGGGAGGGAGGAGCCAGCGCTGCAAGGTCTGATCCTTCCTTTCTTCAGGCGCAGGGAGAGTGAGTGAGGGGATCGCAGTAGCGTTCATGAAATCATGCAGCGTCCCACTGCCACCAATGAGGCGTCCCCCCCGTTCCAATGTAGAAAAGCAGGGCGGCTCTGCAGAATCATCAGCGTGGTCGGCAGGCCGCACTGCTTTTCCACTTAATGAGGCCCTACGTGGCGGCAGAGTATGGCACCTTTTAGTAGCGGTGTCTATGGCTGTCACCATATTGGCTGTAAGCATGCTACAGCTCTGGTCCTTAGAGTTTATCCCATGCCCTTTTATATTCCGCCACTGTTCTTATCTTCACCACCTCTTCCAGGAGGGCAATCAATGCATCCACCACCCTCTCTGTGAGGAAATGTTTCCTGATGTTGTTCCTGAGTCTCTCCTCTTGGATTTTCTTATTATGATCCCTAGTTCTACAGCTGCTTTCCATCTTTAATTTCTTTCAGGTAGCTAAAACCATATCCCCCTGTCTCTCTCCTGTCCTGCAAGGCCTCATCTCCTATGTGAAATCCCAGGTAGTGAGGTACCAGATATCCACAGTGGTGAACTGAATTTTATTTTTTGAGCAAGAGAAGTTGGCGAGGATTCTGTGGACGCAAACCTGTGCAGGGTGTCCATCTCCGAGGGAGGAGAGTGGAGCCATTGCTGAAAGTCTGCAGTACATACAATCGTTACTAGGGATGTGAATCTTTTATCTGACGACTGAAAATAATTAATGTGACCTCTCTGTCACATTAATCTGTGTAAGTGAATGTTTTGTTATTGTCTGAAGATTTTGCTACACCATAAGATGGGATATTTTTGGGATATTTGTTAATAATGATTGTTTTAATAGCGATATTTTATTTTTAGTGAACACACTACAGGGGACTTTGCTTAAATTATTCAATGAAAATTCACAGAATATATATCACTTGGTCTTAAATATTCAACTGGAATTCAAATGTACCAATCATATACAAGAATTCACCTGCCAGCATTTCATGATGGCCAACAGTCCTTAAAGGAGCACTCCCCACGCCATTCACTCCGGGATATTTGAACCTAATTCAGATAACCCGGAGAACAAATCGATCTACATCACCCCCATATTGAAAAGTTGCCTGTTGTAATACTAAAAATCTGAAATGGCAAATCGGACGTCCCTGACTTCTCCAGTGAGGAGTCAGCGGTGCTTCTGTACGATGGCAGCGGATGGGTCTTCTCCAGCAAGAACAAACCGGATATTTTAACTTTCAAAATAGCATGGATATGTTTTTTCCAGCGTGACTAAAATATAAAAACTTCATCCGAGAAGAAAAGGAGAAGAAGGAGCTGCATTGAGAAGTGATAGAAGTGATCAGTTGGCTGGACAATGTGTTAAAGATTTTTCGATTTTCAGAATTTTGGATGAGGATAATGTGCTTTAAATCTAAGGGTTTTTTTTGCATATAAGATCTATGCTGTGGGTTTTTGGATTCAATGAATAGTTATGGGTGGGGTCATTATGGTATGTTTTATTGTGTATGTACGAGTGTATGTGTGAGGAGGGATTGTGCAGTGTTGTGCTGGACCCCGTTTTATAAAGTTTTGCTACTGTGATTGTTTTAAGTAGCCTTCAGATGTTTATCAATGTAAATATATCTTTCTGAACCTATTTCTACATTGCTTTATATGAGAATTTTGGAAGTTACTATCAACTTTTTTGAAATTATTTTTGAATTCTACCACACATTTTCATTGTGGGATATTAAACGATATTGCACAGCCCATTGCCCCGTTTGTAAATTGGTCGTTGAAGTTGGCAACAGTGCGCCTTGTGTTAAAAAATTTGAACGCGGATGGCTTAAATTTAGGGAATTACCGTCACATTTCAAATTTCCGTTTTTCAGCAAAGGTCCTGAACAAGGCAGTTTTGGAGCAACTCCTTTGCAGGAGCATTTGCTGAGTATGGCTTTGGGGCTGCGTATAACACAGAAACCCTTCTTCTCTATTAGGATGTGTTGATGTAGTGATGTCCTGCGATCCGGTTGATCATGCAGCGGTAATTCTCAGAGCTTAAGACATAAGAACATGCCATACTGGGTCAGACCAAGGGTCCATCAAGCCCAGCATCCTGTTTCCAACAGTGGCCAATCCAGGCCACAAGAACCTGGCAATTACCCAAACACTAAGTCTATTCCATGTAACCATTGCTAATGGCAGTGGCTATTCTCTAAGTCAATACAAAACATCAATCATTATAGAAAAAAACATATTAATAAAACATTTCAAAACAGGTGACCAATAGAATATCCAATAACTAAAATCTTATATACACATTTTTTAAAGTTCCCAAACACCAATAAAACATTTAAAAAAAAGAACCAGCAGACACATCAAATAACAACCAACAATTAAAATGAAATAAGGATTAAACAGCCTGGTCTCTTTTGATTCCAGTAACCCTGAGTTTGTCATGGATTAATCAGAGGTGAGGATTGCACACGGACTTTCTCCTGTCTCTCTCACACACACTCACTCACATACACACACTCACTCACATACACACACTCACTCACATACACACACTCACCGAATCACTCAGACAAGTTAATAAAAATGCTTTTACTTACAATTCGTGGTTAGGTGGGATCCAGGCAGGACCCCAAGAGAGCAGGGTCTGGGTGGGCTGCTTGAGAGTGCTTGGAGAGGAGGTGCTCCTAGGCATGGCAAGGGGAGCTTCTGGAACTCAGGTAACCTTTATGTGAAATATATCAGAAATGTCTGATGTCCCTGTGAGTATTTATTTTATGAGTTAGTTGTCGAATGCTTAGGTATTAAGAGGTCCATGTGCCAGCTAGGAAAGTTAAACTATCAATGCCACTTGCACAGTGTTGTACAATCAAAAATTTATCAAAAAGGGAACCAAACGGTTCACTCACTGTGAAACTTCATGTCATTGTTATGCCAAATTGTTATAACTTGTAAGGTATTTTTGTTGTTTAATACTATTCAATAAACCTACACGCCAAGTGGAAATCCCTGTATTCAATATTATAGAAGTTTTTTATAAAATATTTTTTGTGAGGGGTTGGAGAGGCCTCATATAACCATGTAGGCAACCCTGCCTTTTTCAAGCATATTATAATCATAGACCAATCTATGTGTGAGTTTGTGTTATTAAAACTTCAATAGTCTTCTGCCATGTTCAAAGTTATATGATGACATCAACACAAGTGCAAGAATGAGTGAGATCCTGGTGAAGCTTTAAAGTTTCATGAAAATCGTTTTATTGCGGCAACTCCTGCTTTCAAAATACAAGCTTTGAACACGGTCCCGTGTTTCGCCACCCGGCTGCTTTGGGGGGGGGGTTTAATTTGAACAAGTATCTAGAAAGAGCACAGAAATATATTAGAGCCAGGATCGAGAGCTAGAAACCCGCACCGTTACGCTAACATTTTATACATTCAAATTTTTTACATAAAAAATTGCTATTGGAACTCTTAATAATACCCGCCTAATGTTAAGCGCTAGTGTAACAAAAATAATACCAAAATTAGGCATAGCTTTTGCAGCCAGTTTAGCGTATGTGGCAGGAGCGCAAACTGCGGCGATTTTGATCGGTTTAGCTTTCGATCCTGGCTCTAATATATTTCTGTGCTCTTTCTAGATACTTGTTCAAATTAACCCCCCCCCCCCCCCCCGAAGCAGCCGGGTGGCGAAACACGGGACCGTGTTGGGGGTGTTGTGTTCAAAGCTTGTATTTTGAATGATTTTCATGAAACTTTGAAGCTTCACCAGGATCTCACTCATTCTTGCATCATATTAAAGTGCAAGTCAGTACTCCAGTGCTTTGTTCAAAGTTATATGATGACATCCGGAAGGTACCTCTTAAAGAGATTGATTAACAGTATTCCCTGATATTGCCAAATACCACGACACCACCACTCATACTCTGTTGGGTGTGATCTTATGGATTACTTTCTTTTTGTAGAGAACTAACTCTTTTTTGTATTGTATATCACACCTCCCAACATGTACATGTTTCAGACGATACACGTCCTTCCTCAGGGGATGTTCCGGCGGGTGATGTCTAACCCGCTATTGAAAAAGTAAAAATTGAAGATTACTTCCCTTGAATCTGTATGGAGACGTCTCCGTTTTTAAATCACTTTCCTTCCTCGACGCGATCCCCCGCCAAGTCTTTCAAGTTGTCTATTCCAATGTCCGATCCAGCTAGGAAAGTTAGCCAGGATGATCAGCAGTGTGAGTACGCCAGGGAATGTGGACCCGTTAGCTTAACGCTAGCCAGATAAGTTTATCCCACTAACTGTAGGGCTGGCTGTGCTAAATTTATCCGAAAGCAATGCACCAATTAACCTTCCGAGGTCGGAGGGGCGGAGCAAAGAGCAAGTTAGGGGCATAAGAAGTGCCCTGCCAGCACTGGGCTATGAACCAGCAGACCAGGGTTCAGGTCCTGCTGTCGCTCCTTGTGACCTTGGGCAAGTCACTTTACCCTCCATTGCCTCAGGTACAAACAGACTGTAAGCCCTCTGGAGTTAGCAAAATACCTACAGTACCCAAATGTAATCCCCTTTGAAACACTGAAAAAAGTGTGAAAAGCCGAATACAAATACAGAAAATGATATTCACTAAATAATCTATTAAGAAAAGTAAGAAGTGCCCTGCCGGGTTAGAACAGGCTTCAAGGAGCCCTGCATCCTGGTCAGGAGTTCCTGGCAGATCCTAACGGGGAAGTTCATTTCCTTTTCCCAGAAACTTATCCAGACCTTTTTTTAATTCTGGCAGTCAGAGGCTGGGGATCTCTGCTTTGCTTTTATGCCTTTCTGGAAAGATTCTGGTACTATGCAGGGATAGTTTCAGCCCTGGAGTCCATCAGTAGCTTACGGATCACAAATCCAGCCAGATGGCCAGAATCAATCTTCCCCTTTTCCCTAAAGCAACGAGGCCCACAGCATTGCGTTAGTTTGATTTCACCTTGGGGAAAGCTGCGGTTTGCCCAGAATTCCTGCATCAGAGATCTGGGACCGCAGCTCCCTGACATTGTGGGGTCCTTCATTTCGTCTGCTTCATAAAGAAGAAAAGGGTCAGTTGTGGGAGGTGGCGGGGAGAGGCTACGTTTTAAAAGTCTAACGGGACGTCTGCAGCAGGAAAATCAAAAGAGGCCCGAGGGCACAAGCAGAGAGAGGCTGCTGCGTCCCTGATCACTAAAGACTGTTCAGACCCCAGCACAGGAGGCAGAGAATGACCAGTTTGAAGGTTCAGCATGCAGAGAGCACCAAGAGCCCACGTGGCGAGTTTATAAAGCTTTCTACATTGAGAATGAGCTGCCAGAAACCCCGAACACAACGTCCTCTGCGCTCCCAGTCACCATGAGAAGCCACGGCCGGCAGTACCAAGGGCAGCCAGCAGAGGGCTGTACTAGTGCAGAGGGCCAGCCATTTTGCACTGAATAGCATGAAAGCTTTTTTTTTAAAAATGTATGTTGTACATAGGCTTAAATACAAACAATGAGAGGCGAGACAGGGCTCGCAATCTATGTAATATGTCAGGGGTCACCCACGTGGTCCTTTCTACCTGCATCCCTGTCCCTATGTGACACTGAAGCCTGAGGTGAGAGAGTGGGAGTCGGCGCTTAGCAGATACTCCCCACGGAGCTGCCCGTTCAACAAACGTCAAGGCTGATGCATAAAGGTGTGTTCGGCCGAAAGCACAGCGCTACCTGATCGGGACTGCGCCTTTCCTATGCACAACACTTGCTGCCGACGCGGCAAGGAGTTTTGCGCAGAGAAAGTGTGCATTCCTATACGGGACCCTCGCGTGCAGAGAAGTGTTTGCTGGCCTAGCCCAGATTTCCTTGGCCAGAGATGGAGCTAAGTTTCCAGTACTGCTGAGTGGGCCCATAAAACAACAAAAGGAAGCTTCCCCACTCCACCAGCACATGGCCAGATAAGCCAGGGTTAGCATTTTACCTGGAGAAGTACAAACTTATCTGGCAAAGTGTAGCCAGATAGTCCGGCTGTCGTTTTTTGTATTCTCAGCATGGTCTCTTTCTTTCCTGATTCCCCACCCAGAGTTAAAATATGCAATCAGCCTGTGCTGAATGCACATTGGGGCAGATTTTAAAAGCCCTGTGCGCGTGGATCCAGCTGGATTTACGCGCACAGGGGGGATTACGCGCTCCAAGCCTATTTTGCATTGGCTCGGCGACGTGCGTAAGCCACGGAACACGCGTATGTCCCAGGGCTTGAAAAAAGGGGCGGGGTGAGGGCAGTCCGGGCAGGGTGGAGCATGGCCAGAGGACTTCATAGGGCCAATAGGCTGGGGGATCGCGCGCCTCCACTCGGCCAGTGTGCGCAACCTATGCTTGCTCGGAGGCAGGCGCAACATGTAAAATAAAGGTCAGGGGGTTTTTAGGTAGGGCTGGGGGGCGGGTTAGGTAGGGGAAGGTGGGGGGGTGGAAGGAAAGTTCCCTCTGAGGCCGCTCCGATTTCGGAGCGGCCTCAGAGGGAACAGGGAAAGCCATCGGGGCTCCCCTAGGGCTCGGCACGTGCAAGTTGCACAAGTGTGCACCCCCTTGCGTGTGCCAACCCCAGATTTTATAACATGCGCCCAGAAATCTATGCCCGTGTATAAACTCAGTCTACACACTTTTTAACTCCTGATGCATTAGCATATCATTAGCATGCTACAACCGGAGTCTAAAATTCCAGGGCCCAGTTCCTTAATGTAGAGATTATTGCCTTGGCCTCTTCATGAGCCAGGACTTAAGCAGTGTTAGAAGTGCTACTGTTTGGTGAATACTTTCTTCTCCAATGACTACTGCTGACAGAGCGAGGAGAAGGAGAGGCAGTTAATTAGCAGTTATAACTTATTTCACTCTCCCTTTGCAGGAGAAACTTAATCTCGCTCTAAACACTGAGAGCAAAGCTGAAAGCCAGCTACTAAGGTTCTTTCAGAGTGTAGATACAAAGTGAGTCACAGAACATAACCTGTGAGTTATCCAGCTAAAGGCCAACTTTTGAATATTTCCCCCACTTCTCTGGCTAAAGGTTAGCTGGATGACTCACTATCTGCCTAAAATTCCAGGATAGGGGTAAGTTAGCCGGATAAATGATGCAGTTAACTCCCATATCCAGACTCTAACTTTAAGATAGTTGGGTATATTCAGCTGTGCGGTGGTGCCACTGAATATCCTGTCAAAGTTAGCCAGCTAAGTACTAACATTGCAAGCTGAATAATACCCTATAAAACCCGAAAATAAACAAAGTCAACGTGAAAAGCAGGACTTGGTGTGGCTGTTTACTTGGACACACGAAGCACAAGAAAGCAAAGTGATTAAAAGTGCTGATGAGCTTGTTTGGCTGGCAGCACCTATGGTTTTTCCCTGTTGACTGCTGCTGTTCATGATTCTCCCCCAGAACCTGCTCCCCTGGGCGACTGCCCGTTTCGCATGATGCGTAAGCCAGCCCTGGCAGCGGTGTGTGTGCAGCTGCTGCTGTTCTTGATTCTCCCCCAGAACCTGCTCCCCTGGGCGACTGCCCGTTTCGCATGATGCGTAAGCCAGCCCTGGCAGCGGTGTGTGTGCAGCTGCTGCTGTTCTTGATTCTCCCCCAGAACCTGCTCCCCTGGGTGACTGCCCGTTTCACATGATGCGTAAGCCAGCCCTGGCAGCGGTGTGTGTGTGCAGCTGCTGCTGTTCTTGATTCTCCCCCAGAACCTGCTCCCCTGGGCGACTGCCCGTTTCGCATGATGCGTAAGCCAGCCCTGGCAGCGGTGTGTGTGCAGCTGCTGCTGTTCTTGATTCTCCCCCAGAACCTGCTCCCCTGGGTGACTGCCCGTTTCACATGATGCGTAAGCCAGCCCTGGCAGCGGTGTGTGTGCAGCTGCTGCTGTTCTTGATTCTCCCCCAGAACCTGCTCCCCTGGGTGACTGCCCGTTTCACATGATGCGTAAGCCAGCCCTGGCAGCGGTGTGTGTGCAGCTGCTGCTGTTCATGATTCTCCCCCAGAACCTGCTCCCCTGGGTGACTGCCCGTTTCACATGATGCGTAAGCCAGCCCTGACAGCGGTGTGTCTGCACGCTGCTGCTGTTCTTGATTCTCCCCCAGAACCTGCTCCCCTGGGTGACTGCCCGTTTCGCATGATGCGTAGGCCAGCCCTGGCAGCGGTGTGTGTGCAGCTGCTGATGTGAATTTTATCTGACTGTTCCTCTCTCCACAGCGCTTGTGGTGCGGTTCCTGACCAAACGTTTCATCTGGGAGTATGATCCTACGCTGGGTAGGTCTTCTTTTACTGTACAGATTTGAGCATGAAAGATGTATTGGTAGAAATGTAAACACCTATATTTCAGTTCTTGGTCCATATGTGGCTGGTGCAGGAAGTCTGTGTATTTCCAACTGTATTGAGGAATCTGATCTGTGCCTGGGTCTACGGTACAAAATTTGCCATACTCCATTAGGCTTTAATTAGGACGTAGAAATCTGGGATTGACATCACATTCTGCAGCCACAGGTGGGCTCTGGATGAATCTTTTATTCATGTCATTCCTAAATTAATTTGGAGAGGAGATAAAGATACATGTCAGCTTAGCTACAGCACCATATTGGAAAACCACCAGCAAGAGGACCTAGGAATTGAATAGCCTCAAGAGCAGAGCCCTGCTGTGTCTCCCCCAAAGGACCCCAGATCTTAATAACTTGGGGGCAATGGAGCTTTGCTTTGCAGTCTGAGATCTGAGTAACATGGGGGTGATGGAGCTTTGCTTTGCAGTCTGAGATCTGAGTAACATGTGGGTGATGGAGCTTTGCACTATGAGATCTGAGTAACATGGGGCGATGGAGCTTTGCTTTGCAGTCTGAAATCTGAGTAATATGTGGGCGATGGAGCTTTGCTTTGCAGTCTGAAATCTGAGTAACATGTGGGCGATGGAGCTTTGCTTTGCAGTCTGAGATCTAACATGGGGGGCAATGGAGCTTTCCTTTGCAGTCTGAGATCTGAGTAACATGTAGGCGATGGAGCTTTGCTTTGCAGTCTGAGATCTGAGTAACATGGGGAGCAATGGAGCTTTGCTTTAGTCTGAGATATGAGTAAAATGGGGGCGAAGGAGCTTTGCTTGCAGTCTGAGATCTGATTAACATGGGGGCGATGGAGCTTTGCTTTGCAGTCTGAGATCTGAGTAACATGGGGGCGATGGAGCTTTGCTTTGCAGTCTGAGATCTGAGTAACATGGGGAGCGATGGAGCTTTGCTTTGCAGTCTGAGATCTGAGTAACATGGGGAGCGATGGAGCTTTGCTTTGCAGTCTGAGATCTGATTAACATGGGGCGATGGAGCTTTGCTTTGCAGTCTGAGATCTGAGTAACATGGTGGCGATGGAGCTTTGCTTTGCAGTCTGAGATCTGAGTAACATGGGGCGATGGAGCTTTGCTTTGCAGTCTGAGATCTGATTAACATGGTGGTGATGGAGCTTTGCTTTGCAGTCTGAGATCTGAGTAACATGGTGGCGATGGAGCTTTGCTTTGCAGTCTGAGATCTGAGTAACATGGGGCGATGGAGCTTTGCTTTGCAGTCTGAGATCTGATTAACATGGGGCCGATGGAGCTTTGCTTTGCAGTCTGAGATCTGATTAACATGGGGCCGATGGAGCTTTGCTTTGCAGTCTGAGATCTGAGTAACATGGTGGCGATGGAGCTTTGCTTTGCAGTCTGAGATCTGAGTAACATGGTGGCGATGGAGCTTTGCTTTGCAGTCTGAGATCTGAGTAACATGGGGCGATGGAGCTTTGCTTTGCAGTCTGAGATCTGAGTAACATGGTGGCGATGGAGCTTTGCTTTGCAGTCTGAGATCTGAGTAACATGGTGGCGATGGAGCTTTGCTTTGCAGTCTGAGATCTGAGTAACATGGGGCGATGGAGCTTTGCTTTGCAGTCTGAGATCTGATTAACATGGGGCCGATGGAGCTTTGCTTTGCAGTCTGAGATCTGATTAACATGGGGCCGATGGAGCTTTGCTTTGCAGTCTGAGATCTGAGTAACATGGTGGCGATGGAGCTTTGCTTTGCAGTCTGAGATCTGAGTAACATGGGGGTGATGGAGCTTTGCTTTGCAGTCTGAGATCTGAGTAACATGGGGATGATGGAGCTTTGCTTTGCAGTCTGAGATCTGAGTAACATGGGGCCGATGGAGCTTTGCTTTGCAGTCTGAGATCTGAGTAACATGGTGGCGATGGAGCTTTGCTTTGCAGTCTGAGATCTGATTAACATGGGGCCGATGGAGCTTTGCTTTGCAGTCTGAGATCTGAGTAACATGGGGGCGATGGAGCTTTGCTTTGCAGTCTGAGATCTGATTAACATGGGGCGATGGAGCTTTGCTTTGCAGTCTGAGATCTGATTAACATGGGGCGATGAAGCTTTGCTTTGCAGTCTGAGATCTGAGTAACATGGGGGCGATGGAGCTTTGCTTTGCAGTCTGAGATCTGATTAACATAGGGCAATGGAGCTTTGCTTTGCAGTCTGAGATCTGATTAACATGGGGCCGATGGAGCTTTGCTTTGCAGTCTGAGATCTGAGTAACATGGGGCGATGGAGCTTTGCTTTGCAGTCTGAGATCTGAGTAACATGGGGGCGATGGAGCTTTGCTTTGCAGTCTGAGATCTGATTAACATGGGGCGATGGAGCTTTGCTTTGCAGTCTGAGATCTGAGTAACATGGGGGCGATGGAGCTTTGCTTTGCAGTCTGAGATCTAACATGGGGGCGATGGAGCTTTGCTTTGCAGCCTTATAAATGAGAAACACAGGGTCAAGATTTATTTTCTACTGTTTTAGGAAACTATTAAAAGCTTAGTTCTGTAATCAAGTATCCTGGCATTAATATGGTGGAGACCCTCTTCAAGGGGCTGTGCTGCCATTGGTCTGATCTCTATCTGTGGTTAGCTGTTGCGATGAGATTTTAAAATTATGCATATATTTATGTAACTCGCCCTGAACACTGGATAGTGCAATGAATGCAAGTTTTATTAATAATAATAATGGAACAGATATGCTTTTCTGCCAGCTGATGAAGCAACGCTGGTATCCTGTGATTCCTGTGTATCGTTTCTGAGCATCCAGGCCTCCACTCTCTCTGTATTTCTTCTCAGAGCTCGGGGCAGCCTCTCTTCACAGATACTGAAAAAACTTGCCCCTTTCTTTTCTTCCATCAGTGATAAAACCTCTGATTGCCCAAAAGCGATGTCCTCATGGGTGATCAGCATTTTTCTAAAGCTCAATATGGAAAAAGACCCAGTTAGCTAAACTTGCCAGTCCCTTGCACTCCTGTCAGTAATCTCCAGACTGAATTTCACTGTTACCTCCTCTGCCTCAGGTCATCCAAGCCCCACTCTGCCGTCTCCTCTTCTGGCCCTGCTGGGATTCTGGTGATGGGAAAAGCTTTTGCCCCTCTCTTTCCCTGGCTCCCTGGCTCTTTGCTCTCCTGCATTTTGCGCCTGCCTTGCCTCCTCTCTCCCATTCTCCGGCACCTTCCCTCCTGCAAGATGCTGCTTCTTTGCACTATAAATAGGAATAAGAGAGACGAGCAGAGTAGGGGGCTGGGTGTGTGCTGAATGCTCTGTATCGCGTCACTGAAGAATAAATCACTTTCCCAGCTCTCTTGTGGGATTTTATTTTAGAGTCCACGTATCGCCATCAAGCCACAGTCGACGACGAGGTGGTTTCCATGGAGATTCTGGACACAGCTGGCCAGGTGAGTAATGACCGTGTGGCTTCCTTGTGCGGCATCCCATGCAGCTCTCATCAGGGAGCCAGCGTTGCATGGCCTCTGGCTCTCATCAGGAAGCTATCGCCCCATTCTCTCAGGGGTGCCAAATGTTTTACAAACAAAGCAGCCTGGTAATAAATCCTTCAAAATGTTTTTTTCCACCTTCTTTTTTTTTTACTTTAGGGTTGTTTGGGGATTTTTTGCGTATTTTTTTTCTTTCTGCTCTCTCCTTCCCGGCCTTGCCCATTTCTTTTCTTCGTCTGTCACCAGGCGGGGGATTCCTCGGTCTGCACCTGCTGGGTCCAGGCTCCTCCTTAGCACTGCTGCTGTTTGGCTGCAGTGGTCACTGCTCCTCCAACTGCTCCCCAGTGCTTCTCTGCCCAGTCCCAGCGCAGGTGCCAGGCGATGGATTTTAGGGGACCTGGGTATAATCCAGCCCTCATCCATGTCCTAGGCGCTTCCACAGTGCAGCAGACATTGAATAATAGCAACTAATTCATACCAGGAAGCTTGGAAGTGACTCAACCTTTCCCCTCTCAACCTTCCTCCCTCTCCTGCAACAGGATGATGCTCTGCAACGGGAAGGTCACGTGCGGTGGGGCGAAGGCTTTCTTCTCGTCTACGACATCACCGACCGCGGCAGTTTCGAGGATGTGCTGTCCCTGAAAAACCTGCTTGATGAGATTAAGAAACCCAAGAATGTCACTTTCATCCTGATGGGAAACAAGATGGACCTGGAGCACTCCCGGCAGGTCAGCACGGAGGAGGGGGAGAAGCTGGCCATGGACTTGGCCTGTGCCTTCTACGAGTGCTCCGCGTGCACCGGTGACGGCAGCATCACTGAGGCCTTCTACGAGCTGTCTCGTGAGGTGCGACGCCGAAGGATGCTGCAAGGCAAGGCACGGAGGCGCAGCTCCACCACCCATGTCAAACAGGCCATCAACAAAATGCTCACCAAAATCAGCAGCTAAAGTGCCACTCCGCACTGATTCTGTGGGACCACACTGTAGCCGCGTTATTGCACTGCAGGACTGCACTGGGTCACTGCGCACTGCACACCGATTGTAAGATCATCGGTGCACACTGCACACCATATCGCAACAGTTCCAATTGCACTGCAGACTCCACTGTAACCCTGCAGGACTGCACTGTAAGTGTCATTCTGCATTGCAGACCGATTGTAAGCTCATCAGTGTACAGTGCAGCACTTTCAGTGTGCACTGCAGACTCCACTTTAAAGACTGTAGGACTGCAGTGTGTACTGAACGCCCCCCCTGTAACAGTGTCATACTGCACTACTCTAACAGCCTCATTACAAGCTGCACTGCAAGCTTCACTCTATCAGGGCCATGTACACTTTAACCCTCACTGTAAATATCACAGATCACTGCAGACACCACTATGCTGTGTACTAACACTATAGTTGTATCACTACGATCAGGCTGCGCTAATTATCACTCATTGCATGCAGGCATTTTGAACTTGCCTACCATACAGGCAATTAGCCAATCAAATAACTGGATTAGCAGAACCCTTCCTTCACTTGTCAGAGTGATAGGGAATTATTCACATGTAAGATCTAGTTTATCAGATGGGCGCAAAGATAGAGCCTGTCACCTCTAGGACTGGAGGGATCAGGGGATGGGAGCAGGGGATGGGAGCAGGGATACAGAGCCTGTCACTTCTAGGACTGGAGGGATCAGGGGATGGGCGCAGGGATACAGAGCCTGTCACCTCTAGGACTGGAGGGATCAGGGGATGGGAGCAGGGATACAGAGCCTGTCACCTCTAGGACTGGAGGGATCAAGGGATGGGAGCAGGGATACAGAGCCTGTCACCTCTAGGACTGGAGGGATCAAGGGATGGGAGCAGGGATACAGAGCCTGTCACCTCTAGGACTGGAGGGATCAGGGGATGGGAGCAGGAATACAGAGCCTGTCACCTCTAGGACTGGAGGGATCAAGGGATGGGAGCAGGGATACAGAGCCTGTCACCTCTAGGACTGGAGGGAGCAGGGGATGGGAGCAGGGATACAGAGCCTGTCACCTCTAGGACTGGAGGGATCAGGGGATGGGAGCAGGGATACAGAGCCTGTCACCTCTAGGACTGGAGGGATCAGGGGATGGGTGCAGGGATACAGATCCTGTCACCTCTAGGACTGGAGGGATCAGGGGATGGGGGCATGGATACAGAGCCTGTCACCTCTAGGACTGGAGGGCCCAGTGGATGGGAGCAGGGTTACAGAGCCTGTCACCTCTAGGACTGGAGGGATCAGGGGAGGGCGCAGGGATACAGAGCCTGTTACCTCTAGGACTGGAGGGATCAGGAGATGGGAGCAGGGATACAGAGCCTGTCACCTCTAGGACTGGAGGGATCAGGGGATGGGTGCAGGGATACAGAGCCTGTCACCTCTAGGTCTGGAGGGATCAGAGGACGGGTGCAGGGATACAGAGCCTATCACCTCTAGGACTGGAGGATCAGGGGATGGGAGCAGGAATACAGAGCCTGTCACCTCTAGGACTGGAGGGATCAGGGGATGGGTGCAGGGATACAGAGCCTGTCACCTCTAGGACTGGAGGGATCAGGGGATGGGCGCAGGGATACAGAGCCTGTTACCTCTAGGACTGGAGGGATCAGGAGATGGGAGCAGGGATACAGAGCCTGTCACCTCTAGGACTGGAGGGATCAGGGGATGGGTGCAGGGATACAGAGCCTGTCACCTCTAGGTCTGGAGGGATCAGAGGACGGGTGCAGGGATACAGAGCCTGTTACCTCTAGGACTGGAGGATCAGGGGATGGGAGCAGGAATACAGAGCCTGTCACCTCTAGGACTGGAGGATCAGGGGATGGGAGCAGGGATACAGAGCCTGTCACCTCTAGGACTGGAGGGATCAGGGGACGGGTGCAGGGATACAGAGCCTGTCACCTCTAGGACTGGAGGGATCAGGGGATGGGAGCAGGGATACAGAGCCTGTCACCTCTAGGACTGGAGGGATCAGGGGATGGGTGCAGGGATACAGATCCTGTCACCTCTAGGACTGGAGGGATCAGGGGATGGGGGCATGGATACAGAGCCTGTCACCTCTAGGACTGGAGGGCCCAGTGGATGGGAGCAGGGTTACAGAGCCTGTCACCTCTAGGACTGGAGGGATCAGGGGAGGGCGCAGGGATACAGAGCCTGTTACCTCTAGGACTGGAGGGATCAGGAGATGGGAGCAGGGATACAGAGCCTGTCACCTCTAGGACTGGAGGGATCAGGGGATGGGTGCAGGGATACAGAGCCTGTCACCTCTAGGTCTGGAGGGATCAGAGGACGGGTGCAGGGATACAGAGCCTATCACCTCTAGGACTGGAGGATCAGGGGATGGGAGCAGGAATACAGAGCCTGTCACCTCTAGGACTGGAGGGATCAGGGGATGGGTGCAGGGATACAGAGCCTGTCACCTCTAGGACTGGAGGGATCAGGGGATGGGCGCAGGGATACAGAGCCTGTTACCTCTAGGACTGGAGGGATCAGGAGATGGGAGCAGGGATACAGAGCCTGTCACCTCTAGGACTGGAGGGATCAGGGGATGGGTGCAGGGATACAGAGCCTGTCACCTCTAGGTCTGGAGGGATCAGAGGACGGGTGCAGGGATACAGAGCCTGTTACCTCTAGGACTGGAGGATCAGGGGATGGGAGCAGGAATACAGAGCCTGTCACCTCTAGGACTGGAGGATCAGGGGATGGGAGCAGGGATACAGAGCCTGTCACCTCTAGGACTGGAGGGATCAGGGGACGGGTGCAGGGATACAGAGCCTGTCACCTCTAGGACTGGAGGATCAGGGGATGGGAGCAGGGATACAGAGCCTGTCACCTCTAGGACTGGAGGGCTCAGGGGATGGGAGCAGGGATACAGAGCCTGTCACCTCTAGGACTGGAGGGAGCAGGGGATGGGAGCAGGGATACAGAGCCTGTCACCTCTAGGACTGGAGCGATCAGGGGATGGGAGCAGGGATACAGAGCCTGTCACCTCTAGGACTGGAGGGAGCAGGGGTTGGGAGCAGGGATACAGAGCCTGTCACCTCTAGGACTGGAGGGATCAGGGGATGGGAGCAGGGATACAGAGCCTGTCACCTCTAGGACTGGAGGGATCAGGGGATGGGGGCAGGGATACAGAGCCTGTCACCTCTAGGACTGGAGGGATCAGGGGATGGGGGCAGGGATACAGAGCCTGTCACCTCTAGGACTGGAGGGATCAGGGGATGGGGGCAGGGATACAGAGCCTGTCACCTCTAGGACTGGAGGGAGCAGGGGATGGGAGCAGGGATACAGAGCCTGTCACCTCTAGGACTGGAGGGGAGCAGGGGATGGGTGCAGGGATACAGAGCCTGTCACCTCTAGGACTGGAGGGATCAGGGGATGGGAGCAGGGATACAGAGCCTGTCACCTCTAGGACTGGAGGGATCAGGGGATGGGAGCAGGGATACAGAGCCTGTCACCTCTAGGACTGGAGGGATCAGGGGATGGGAGCAGGGATACAGAGCCTGTCACCTCTAGGACTGGAGGGATCAGGGGATGGGAGTAGGGATACAGAGCCTGTCACCTCTAGGACTGGAGGGATCAGGGGATGGGGGCAGGGATACAGAACCTGTCACTTCTAGGACTGGAGGGAGCAGGGGATGGGAGCAGGGATACAGAGCCTCTCACATCTAGGGTTGGACAACACATCCAATTCAAATCTGGCTCAGATCAATAGTAGCTATGAGTAATCCTTATCTGAAATCAGTTTAGTTGGCTACGTGAAATGAATATCAGTCAGCTTCCCATTTGCTTAGTCTCATGTTTGTAATTTAAATAAAAGACTAGTTTTCTTGTTGTTGTTGTTGGAGAAATTGAAAAGGAACTTGTAAGAAAGATGTTTCTCTCTGCAGAGGACTTAAAAGTCTATGAAAGGGCAGAGAAATTGAAAGATGTGGGAAAACCTCAAGGTGTCCTGAAGGATTTTTTGGAAACTGTCCTTCAATGCAAAACCAGTACAAAGTCATTCATGTGCCGCTCACAGACGTTTTAGGCACTTATCAGTCTGGAAGAGAAGAACTGGCAAGTGGAAACATGAAGGAGCCATAGGACAATTCATCCCAGCTGAGCTGGGGGAAGGTAAGAGTAGGGACCCTTCCCAGCATTGCCTTTGTACTACGCACTATTTGGACCCCACTGAGGGGCCGATGTAATATCATGCGTGTAAGAACATGCATCCAAACGGGGCGCCCACACATCCTCCTCTCCTGGGCACCCGATGCAATAATCAAATGAGCTGCCTTACTAAAACGGACGCGCTAGGGATAGATTGTGCATCCCTAGCAAATCCTTGGCATTGTGCGCCCAGGAGAAGTGGCTGTGTGCGGGTTACGAAAGCTCAATAGCATCATCCATTTTATCATGCGACAGCTAATTTACCGGCACAATACACACATACACACGATATATACAGATATATACAGATATATACGATATATACGATATATACAGATATATACGATATATACAGATATATACAGATATATACGATATATACAGATATATACAGATATATACAGATACATACAGATATATACAGATATATATAGCCCGGAGCATGTAGATCGTGGGTGTACATTGTGCGCCCAGGAGAAGTGGCTGTGTGCGGGTTACGAAAGCTCAATAGCATCATCCATTTTATCATGCGACAGCTAATTTACCGGCACAATACACACACACACATGATATATACAGATATATACAATATATACGATATATACGATATATACAGATATATACAGATACATACAGATATATACAGATATATACAGATATATACGATATATACAGATATATACAGATACATACAGATATATACAGATATATACACACATACACACGATATATACAGATATATACGATATATACAGATATATACGATATATACAGATATATACAGATATATACGATATATACAGATACATACAGATATATACAGATATATACAGATATATACGATATATACAGATATATACAGATACATACAGATATATACAGATATATACGATATATACAGATATATACAGATATATACAGATATATACAGATATATACGATATATACAGATACATACAGATACATACAGATATATACAGATATACATACGGCCCGGAGCATGTAGATCGTGGGTGTACGTTGTGCGCCCAGGAGACGTGGCTGTGTGCGGGTTACGAAAGCTCAATAGCATCATCCATTTTATCATGCGACAGCTAATTTACCGGCACAATACACACACACACATGATATATACAGATATATACAGATATATACAGATATATACGATATATACAGATATATACAGATACATACAGATATATACAGATATATACAGATATATATAGCCCGGAGCATGTAGATCGTGGGTGTACGTTGTGCGCCCAGGAGAAGTGGCTGTGTGCGGGTTACGAAAGCTCAATAACATCATCCATTTTATCATGCGACAGCTAATTTACTGGCACAATACACACATACACACGATATATACAGATATATACAGATATATACAGATATATACAGATATATATAGCCCGGAGCATGTAGATCGTGGGTGTACGTTGTGCGCCCAGGAGAAGTGGCTGTGTGCGGGTTACGAAAGCTCAATAACATCATCCATTTTATCATGCGACAGCTAATTTACCGGCACAATACACACATACACACGATATATACAGATATATACAGATACATACAGATATATACAGATATATACAGATATATATAGCCCGGAGCATGTAGATCGTGGGTGTACGTTGTGCGCCCAGGAGAAGTGGCTGTGTGTGCGGGTTACGAAAGCTCAATAACATCATCCATTTTATCATGCGACAGCTAATTTACCGGCACAATACACACATACACACGATATATACAGATATATACAATATATACGATATATACAGATATATACAGATACATACAGATATATACAGATACACACGATATATACAGATATATACAGATATATATACAGATATATACAGATATATACCGATATATACGATATATACAGATATATACAGATATACATACGGCCCGGAGCATGTAGATCGTGTGTAGACGTGCGCCCAGCAGACGTGGCTGTGTGTGCGGGTTACGAAAGCTCAATACCATCATCCATTTTATCATGCAACAGCTAATTTACCAGCACAATACACACATACACACGATATATACAGATATATACAGATACATACAGATACATACAGATATATACAGATATACATACGGCCCGGAGCATGTAGATCGTGGGTGTACATTGTGCGCCCAGGAGACGTGGCTGTGTGTGCGGGTTACGAAAGCTCAATGCCATCATCCATTTTATCATGCAACAGCTAATTTACCGGCACAATACACACACACACACGATATATACAGATATATACGATATATACGGCCCGGAGCATGTAGATTGTGTGTAGACGTGCGCCCAGGAGAAGTGGCTGTGAGTGCGGGTTACGAAAGCTCAATAGCATCATCCATTTTATCATGCGACAGCTAATTCACCGGCACAATACACACACACACACGATATATACAGATACATACAGATATATACAGATATATACAGATACATACAGATATATACAGATACACACGATATATACAGATATATACAGATACATACAGATATATACAGATATATACGATATATACAGATACATACAGATACATACGATATATACAGATACATACAGATATATACAGATATATACGATACATACAGATATATACAGATATATACAATATATACAGATACATACAGATACACACGATATATACAGATATATACAGATACATACAGATATATACAGATATATACGATATATACAGATATATACAGATACATACAGATATATACAGATATATACGATATATACAGATACATACGATATATAGATACATACAGATATATACAGATATATACGATACATACAGATATATACAGATACATACAGATATATACAGATACACACGATATATACAGATATATACAGATACATACAGATATATACAGATACATACGATATATACAGATACACACGATATATACAGATATATACAGATACATACAGATATATACAGATACATACAGATATATACGATATATACAGATACATACAGATATATACAGATATATACGATATATACAGATATATACAGATATATACAGCCCGGAGCATGTAGATCGTGGGTGTACATTGTGCGCCCAGGAGACGTGGCTGTGTGTGCGGGTTACGAAAGCTCAATGCCATCATCCATTTTATCATGCGACAGCTAATTTACCCGCACAATACACACACACACATGATATATACAGATATATACAATATATACAGATACATACAGATACACACGATATATACAGATATATACAGATATATACAGATATATACGATATATACAGATATATACAGATATATACAGATATATACAGCCCGGAGCATGTAGATCGTGGGTGTACATTGTGCGCCCAGGAGACGTGGCTGTGTGCGGGTTACGAAAGCTCAATGCCATCATCCATTTTATCATGCGACAGCTAATTTACCCGCACAATACACACACACACATGATATATACAGATATATACAATATATACAGATACATACAGATACACACGATATATACAGATATATACAGATATATACAGATATATACAGATACACAGGATATATACAGATATATACAGATATATACAGATATATACAGATACATACAGATATATACAGATATATACAATATATACAGATATATACAGATACACACGATATATACAGATATATACAGATACATACAGATATATACAGATATATACAGATATATACAGATACATACAGATATATACAGATACACACGATATATACAGATACATACAGATACATACGATATATACAGATATATACAGATATATACGATATATACAGATATATACAGATATATACAGATATATACAGATATACATACGGCCCGGAGCATGTAGATCGTGGGTGTACATTGTGCGCCCAGGAGACGTGGCTGTGTGTGCGGGTTATGAAAGCTCAATGCCATCATCCATTTTATCATGCGACAGCTAATTTACCGGCACAATACACACACACACACGATATATACAGCCCGGAGCATGTAGATCGTGGGTGTACATTGTGCGCCCAGGAGAAGTGGCTGTGTGTGCGGGTTATGAAAGCTCAATGCCATCATCCATTTTATCATGCGACAGCTAATTTACCAGCACAATACACACACACACACGATATATACAGATATATACGATATATACGGCCCGGAGCATGTAGATCGTGTGTAGACGTGCGCCCAGGAGAAGTGGCTGTGAGTGCGGGTTACGAAAGCTCAATAGCATCATCCATTTTATCATGCGACAGCTAATTCACCGGCACAATACACACACACACACGATATATACAGATACATACAGATATATACAGATATATACAGATATATACAGATATATACGATATATACAGATACATACAGATACATACGATATATACAGATACATACAGATATATACAGATATATACAGATATATACAGATATATACGATATATACAGATACATACAGATACATACGATATATACAGATACATACAGATATATACAGATATATACAGATATATACGATATATACAGATACATACAGATACATACGATACATACAGATACACATGATATATACAGATATATACAGATATATACAGATATATACAGATACACACGATATATACAGATATATACAGATATATACAGATATATACAGATACATACAGATATATACAGATATATACAGATATATACAGATATATACAGATACACACGATATATACAGATACATACAGATACATACAGATATATACAGATATATACGATATATACAGATACACACGATATATACAGATATATACAGATACATACAGATATATACAGATATATACAGATATATACAATATATACAGATACATACAGATATATACAGATATATACAGATATATACAGATACATACAGATATATACAGATATATACAGATATATACAGATACACACGATATATACAGATATATACAGATACATACAGATATATACAGATATATACAATATATACAGATATATACAGATACACACGATATATACAGATATATACAGATATATACAGATACATACAGATATATACAGATACATACAGATATATACAATATATACAGATATATACAGATACACACGATATATACAGATATATACAGATATATACAGATACATACAGATATATACAGATACATACAGATATATACACACATACACACGATATATACAGATACATACAGATATATTCGATATATACAGATATATACAGATATATTCGATATATACAGATATATACAGATATATACGGCCCGGAGCATGTAGATCGTGTGTAGACGTGCGCCCAGGAGACGTGGCTGTGTGTGCGGGTTACGAAAGCTCAATAGCATCATCCATTTTATCATGCGACAGCTAATTTGCCAGCACAATACACACACATACACGATACATACGGCCCGGAGCATGTAGATCGTGGGTGTACATTGTGCGCCCAGAAATTGTTTTTCCAAGTCTTTTTATTGTTTCATGATGCTGGTTCTCTGTGGTTCCTCCTACTTAGTATCATTCAGCGCCTGACATAAGGCAAGACTTTACGCCTGCTCCAGGCAGGGGTTAAATTTGCCGTGTTAAGGCGCACAATGATTTTCTGCATCCGGGGTAATCACTAATAGCCTCATCTACGTGTGATGGGCACTACTAGCTACGTCTTTGGATGCACTGATCCTCTTACTACATTGGGGGTTAGCCTAGCGCGTCCAAAACGTGTTCCGACCGCAGGTTAACCTGTGCGCGAGGCTGGGCCCCTGAGAGCGCTGCGTCCAGTTAGGGAGGCCGCACATTATAAGGGCTATTAAATGCTGCAACAGTGATTCTTCCAGAACTCAGATTGTGCTTTCCAGAAAATAAACAGGAAAGGAGGGATGTGAAAGAACCTTTCAGATTCAATAAAGTACAAGAACGGATGTGCCATGTATGCAGAATCAGACCACAGGCCCATGGAGCCCGGCATCTGTCGCTGACAGTGACCAGTCCAGGTCACAAGTACTCAGAAGACCCCAAAGGTTAGATCCATTCCTTGTTCCTCACTCCCAGGGTTACGCAGGTGACTTTCCCAAGTCTACCTGAGTAATAATGGTTCATGGACTTTTCCTGCCATGCTAAATGCTCTGACTACATCCTCGGGTAACAGAATCCACAATTTGATTATGTGTTGAGTGAAAAATAACTTTCTCCAATTTGTTTTAAATCTGCTACTTTCTAGTTTCATGCATTGTCCCCTAGTCTTAGCACAGTTTGAGAGGGTAAATAACTCTTTTCTATTTACCTATTCCACTCCACTCATGAAGTGCCCTAACCTGTTTAACCTTTCCTCATAGGAGATCCATTCTACACCTTTTAGCATTTTTGGTGTCCACTGCACCTTTTCTAGTTCCCCTATGTCTTTCCTGACCTGGAGCAACCAGAACTGTACAAAATACTCAAGATACCATGGATCGATTCGAAAGCAATATGCCATGCTAGCCTCCAGAGAATGAGTCCAAACTCTGGAAGCTAGAGTGGCAGACCTGGAGGAGCTGAGTCAGACAGAGAGGTATATACATGAGACCTTCAGGGACATAGTAACCAAGTCCTAATTCCAGTCTGGCAGCCCTGGTGCAGCCTTGGAAGAGGAAGGCCTCCTGGGTGGAGAGCATCACCCTGGTGCAGCAGGAAAGGATCCTGTAGCAAGGACCTGCTCTCCAGGTGGTGCATTTTCCTCTCACACCGAGGATGTGTCTCCCACGGCTACTGCCAAGGAGGGAAGGGTTAGGTCGGCCGTCATAGTTGGTGATTCGACCATTAGGAATGTAGATAGCTGGGTGGCTGGTAGGCGAGAGGATCGCCTGGTAACTTGCCTGCCTGGTGCGAAGGTGGCGGACCTCACGCGTCACCTAGATAGGATTATAGACAGTGCTGGGGAGGAGCCGGCTGTAGTGGTACATGTGGGCACCAACGACATAGGAAAATGTGGGAGGGAGGTTCTGGAAGCCAAATTTAGGCTCTTAGGTAGAAAGTTTAAATCCAGAACCTCCAGGGTGGCATTCTCTGAAATGCTCCCTGTTCCACGCACAGGTCACAAGAGGCAGGCAGAGCTCCGGAGTCTCAATGCGTGGATGAGACGATGGTGCAGGGAAGAGGGATTCAGTTTTGTTAGGAACTGGGGAACCTTTTGGGGAAGGGGGAGTCTCTTCCGAAGGGATGGGCTCAGCAGTGCATGGTTCGTAGAGAGGTATCTTCAAAGGATACTAATGATGCATTAGAATTAGGGAATCCCGACAGTGAGGTTCCAATAATTAGAAAAGTAGTCCAAGTGCCTGTAACTAAAAACTCACCTGAGCTAAAAAATTCTAACTTATCCCTATCAATTAAAAAGCAGAATGAAAATACAAATAAAAAACAAACTTTGAAATGTTTGTATGCTAATGCCAGAAGTCTAAGAAGTAAGATGGGAGAATTAGAATGTATAGCAGTAAATGATGACATAGACTTAATTGATATCTCAGAGACATGGTGGTAGGAGGACAACCATTGGGACAGTGCTATACCGGGGTACAAATTATATCGCAATGACAGAGAGGAGCACCCGGGAGGAGGTGTGGCGCTTTATGTCCGGGATGGCATAGAGTCCAACAGGATAAACATCCTGCATGAGACTAAATGCACAATTGAATCTTTATGGGTAGAAATCCCTTGTGTGTCGAGGAAGACTATAGTGATAGGGGTATACTACCATCCACCTGGTCAAGATGGTGAGACGGACAGTGAAATGCTAAGAGAAATTAGGGAAGCTAACCAAATTGGTAGTGCAGTAATAATGGGAGACTTCAATTACCCAACAGAGAGACAGCGAGTGAGCGCAGATACTATCCAAAACAAAAGTGCAGACAGAGCAGTTTGAGTCCCAATCGCAGTTCAATTCAAAAGTTAAATTTATTGATGAGTTCAGACATTTTATGCGGCAACTCCACTGACTTAAATGGCAAACATCTTCGACAGAATCCCCCAACATGGTCCCGTGTTTCGCCAGAGGCTGCGTCGGGAGGGACCAAAAACTTCACAACAAATCTATAATAAAGCATACAGACGATCAGGACAAAACAATGGGCTTAATATGCCGACCCACAATGGTAATACCTATCATATTCAGCAGGTTAACAGGTGAACATACCTGAATGCAAGGACTTCTAACATGGCAGGGGGTGCATTTAACCTCAATACAAGCAGGGATTTAAACCTAACAGAGTTCTGGCGCGAAAAACATGTGAATCGACCGCGAGGCTACAGGGAGCCAATCAAAAGCTCTCCTGACCCTGAAGCGCCAATGGCAGTCAAGCGAACAAATGCCATTCAAGTTCTCGGCTAAGACCCTTAGGTGTTACGGTGTCCAAGGTAAAAATCCACCTTTGCTCCTTACGACCTAAGTATTCAGCATAATCACCACCCCGAGGGGTGGGAAACCACTTCAACAACCAAAAAGAAAAGGTCAGAAATAGAATGTGAGCAACGAGCCCAGGGATCAACCAGAGGTTCATTCTCCCGAGAATTCCTAATATTAGGACAATGTTCAAGAATGCGAGTCTTAACCATCCTAGAAGTTTTCCCAGCACCCCCAGCCCTGGCTCACTCTCCCCCCCCCCCCCCCCCCACTGCCGCTAACAAGCACCCCCAGCCCTGGCTCACATTCTCTCTCCCCCCCCACTGCCTCTACAGCACCCCCAGCCCTGGCTCACTCTCCCCCCCCCCCCCCACTGCCTCTACAGCACCCCCAGCCCTGGCTCACTCTCCCCCCCACCCCCACTGCCTCTACACACCCCCAGCCCTGGCTCACTCTCCCCCCCCTACCTCACAACCGCCCCACCTCTAACAGCAACCCCAGCCCTGGCTCACATTCTCTCCCCCCACACCCCCCCCCCCACTGCCTCACCAGCACCCCAGCCCTGGCTCACATTCTCCCCCCCCACTGCCTCTACAGCACCCCCAGCCCTGGCTCACTCTCCCCCCCACACCCCCCCCACTGCCTCACCAGCACCCCCAGCCCTGGCTCACTCTCCCCCCCCCCCCCCACCCAAACCCCCACTGCCTCTCCAGCACCCCCAGCCCTGGCTCACACTCTCCCCCCCCCCTGCCTCTCCAGCACCCCCAGTCCTGGCTCACACTCTCCCCCCCCCCTGCCTCTCCAGCCACCCCCAGCCCTGGCTCACACTCTCCCCCCCCCCTGCCTCTCCAGGCACCCCCAGCCCTTGGCTCACACTCTCCCCCCCCCACCCAACCCCACTGCCTCTCCAGCACCCCCAGCCCTGGCTCACACTCTCCCCCCCCCTGCCTCTCCAGCACCCCCAGTCCTGGCTCACACTCTCCCCCCCCCCCCCCCCCCCCCCCCCCCCCCCCCCTCTCCCGCCTCTACAGCACCCCCAGCCCTGGCTCACACTCTCCCCCCCTCCTGCCTCTCCAGCCACCCCCAGTCCTGGCTCACACTCTCCCCCCCCCCCCCCCCCGCCTCTACAGCACCCCCAGCCCTGGCTCACACTCCCCCCCCCCCCCTGCCTCTCCAGCACCCCCAGCCCTGGCTCACACTCTCCCCCCCCCCCCCCGCCTCTCCAGCACCCCCCCAGCCCTGGCTCACACTCTCCCCCCCCCCCGCCTCTTACAGCACCCCCAGCCCTGGCTCACACTCTCCCCCCCCCTGCCTCTCCAGCACCCCCAGCCCTGGCTCACACTCTCCCCCCCCCCCCCCCGCCTCTACAGCACCCCCAGCCCTGGCTCACACTCTCCCCCCCCTGCCCTCTCCAGCACCCCCCAGTCCTGGCTCACACTCTCCCCCCCCCCCTGCCTCTCCAGCACCCCCAGTCCTGGCTCACACTCTCCCCCCCTGCCTCTCCAGCACCCCCAGTCCTGGCTCACCACTCTCCCCCCCCCCCCCCCCCCCCCTACAGCACCCCCCAGCCCTGGCTCACAACTCTCCCCCCCTCCCCACTGCCCTCTACAGCCCCCCCCAGCCCTGGCTCACACTTTCCCCCCCCTCCCAACTGCCTCTACAGCCCCCCCAGCCCTGGCTCACACTCTCCCCCCCCCACCCTCACTACCTCTACAGCCCCCCCAGCCCTGGCTCACACTCTCCCCCCCCTCTCCACTGCCTCTACAGCCCCCCCAGCCCTGGCTCACACTCCCCCCCCCCCCTCTACAGCCCTCCCCAGCCCTGGTTCACACTCTCCCCCCCCTCCCCACTGCCTCTACAGCCCCCCCAGCCCTGGCTCACACTCTCCCCCCCCCCCCCACTACCTCTACAGCCCCCCCAGCCCTGGCTCACACTCTCCCCCCCCCCTCCCCACTGCCTCTACAGCCCCCCCCCCCCCAGCCCTGGTTCACACTCTCCCCCCCTCCCCACTGCCTCTACAGCCCCCCCAGCCCTGGCTCACACTCCCCCCTCCCCACTGCCTCTCCAGCACCCCCAGCCCTGGCTCACACTGTCGTCCCCCCCCCCCTACCTCTCCAGAACCCCCAGCCCTGGCTGAGACTCTCCCCCCACCCTGCTCTTTGCCTGGCAGTGCTCACCATACCCCACAGACTGATAATGGGGAGGGCTATTTTCCGCTCCCTCCCCCCATAGCCTGCAGGTGCTTTGTGTCCATGGACTTGCAAGGGAACCTCTCTGGGGAGTTTCTCTTTGAATCCCTTCTCCAGTGGGGATCTCGGATACAAAGGTTTGCACAGGCAAACGTCCTGCTGGGAAAGCAATGAAACCTGGCCAGGATGGCCACACTCCCAGCACCGCCCCTATTCCCCACAGGACGTGTGCAATGTGCATGGGCTGGGAACAGCAGGCTGGGGGTGGGGACAAGAGGGAAAGTGCTTTCTTGCAGGTAAAAAGAAAAGTTGAACTTTCAACCTTGCTCCCCAGGGGAGGTTATCTAGCAGCAGTGCTAATGTGCAGATTAGCAGGAAACGGAGAGGGACATTAAAAAAAAGTCCAGCTAATTGTGTTTAATGCTAAGACAATTCCTCATTATCTTCTCTTCTGGAGAAGGATCAATACTTCTGACTGCACTGACGAGAGAACAGGCTGGCAATGTTCATTCCATCTGCAACAAAGACTTTGGAGTGTTTCCATCTATTGATTAAGTTTTTCCTTTACTTGATAACAGCAAATCATCTGGATCATTACTGCAAAACTCTGGGAAACTGCAGGACATCTTGGTCTTTCTTGGCTGTAAACTCTCCAGTGCAGCATATGCTTAGGGGTTGATGGCATGAGCAGCTTATCACCTCCCTGCCATCTCTGCTAATCCCTTTAAAATGTGGACATGGAAATTAATGCATTAATAACTTGTAATTTTCTCCCC